>NW_026411601.1:0-450 GCF_001194135.2 Octopus bimaculoides | reverse complement strand
ATCATCATCATCATCACCATCACCATCATCATCATCATCATCATCATCAGTAGCAGCAGCATCGTTGTCGTCGTCGGCGTCATTGTAGTCGTTCAAGCCACGTGGTCAGAAATATGCATTCACTTATATTTTATTCTTTTTCTACCTGTGCATAGCTGAACGCTTGTATGTATATGCATATGTATATATGCATATGTATATATGCATGCATGTATGTGTGTATGCATGCGTACATGTATGTGTGTGTGTATGTACGTATATATGTATGCATGTATGTGTGCGTGTATGTGCGTGTATGCTCATGCATGCGTATGTATGTATATGTGTGTTTAAACATATATATATACATATGCACATATATAAATGCACATATGCGCATCTGTAAGTATATACATTTATGTATATAAAGCATATACATTCACCCATACATACATACATACATACACACAC
>NW_026411600.1:0-301 GCF_001194135.2 Octopus bimaculoides | reverse complement strand
TAGTTCCATTCCAACAGTAAATATCCATGTATAGAATCTGTGTGTGTATTTCCAGTGATAATTCTAGTTGCATTGGTGGATATATATAATTTCGTAACCAGTTTACTCTGTGCGTTGTTTACGTAAAGGCCAGCCCGAAGTGAGTGGAAGATGTGTGTAGGATTGTAAGGTTAAGCCATAAGACAGGAAGGAAGGAGGGGGAAATATTTAAGGTAGAAATGCAGGTAGTAGTTTAAGCAGTAGGCTATAAATACGTCTATTTAATAAAGGAATAAAAGAATTAAAGAAAGAGTCGTTCAAG
>NW_026411599.1:0-236 GCF_001194135.2 Octopus bimaculoides | reverse complement strand
TATATATATATACACACACACACACACACAGACACATATACACATGTTTATATATATATATTTATATATGTATGTATATAAATATATGTGTTAGATAATTTTCTTAGTCACCAATAAATCCATGTTAATGTCTTCTTTGTATGTGTGTATATGTGCAGATATATGCTTGTTTGCTTATAATGCACATATATACATATATGTTTCTGTTGGTATATGTGTGTGTGTGTGTGTGTGTG
>NW_026411598.1:0-480 GCF_001194135.2 Octopus bimaculoides | reverse complement strand
ATATATATATATATATATATATACCAACATATATATACAAGTATATACGTGTGTGCTTGTGTTTGTGTGTTGAGTGTGTGTGAGTGTCTACACTAACACTAGTATGTGAATGCATAGATGGATGGGTATATATTTGGAATTTCGATGGATGGATGGACGTGTCTCAATTGAGAAATAAATCTACCTTCTCCTGAGAAGATTATGAGGTAAGAGATATTTAGTTTCCATGAAGTAACCATTTAGATTTGAATAAAAGGGCTCAGTTTAATGCGTGGCAATTTTTCCTGATATTTGCATATATATTCAATTATCAAGAGAACAAAAGACTTCACCAGCATTTTCTGACTCTCTTTCATTATCAGAATAGCGCGACTTCATAATGTATATCAGGTTTGTAAAGGAATACGGTTCATTTCTTCTGTGGACTATTAATTATACAGTCACCTAAATATCTGTGTGCATATATAGATACGTATATAT
>NW_026411597.1:0-412 GCF_001194135.2 Octopus bimaculoides | reverse complement strand
TATATATATATATACACACACACACATATATATATATGCATATATATATGTATATGTATGTACATATATATATGCATATGATGATGGCTGTTCACTCGTGACCAAGGAAGACCATTGCCGACCTTTAGGAACATTGTGCGCTCTAGGACTAACTTATATTTTGCATTTGCAGCTCCGTTAGTGGCTCTTGACAAGGATACACGACTGCAAACATTGCAGATTAAGCTTTCCCCATTCACTATATGAGCCATGCGCTTTCGCACAGCTCACTTAAGTTCTTCATGCTGGATACGTGCTCTCTCAAAAGTGTCAATCCCCTCCTTAACTTGCTTCCTCCATCCGTGGTGATGACAATCATTGTACTCCCAGTCAGTGTCCTGCATATCACAGGCCTTTAATGAGGACTTGACAC
>NW_026411596.1:0-329 GCF_001194135.2 Octopus bimaculoides | reverse complement strand
AGCCTAAGATTTATCCGAGGTCAAATTATTCATGCATTACAAGTATGGAAACGTTTGGTGAAGTCGATTTCACGTGAAAAGCGATTACACACACGTCTCTGTTTTATATATAGTATAGATATAGATTAGTCTCGATAGACAGTCCACGTGACCAATTTTTTCGATGGAATACGCTGCATTTTGAAAATGTAATTTAGTAATATCATACCCCAACGGTGTAGTCAATTCGCTGTATGGGTAGGTAACACTTTCTTTGACCCATAAATTGATAGCAATGGTCGATGACCTGCTTGTAACAGAAAACTTCTACCATGTAGAAACCTGTAAAA
>NW_026411595.1:0-247 GCF_001194135.2 Octopus bimaculoides | reverse complement strand
GCAGTCAAATGACTGAAACAAGTAAAAGAATAAAGGAATAAAAGAATATGTATATATAATTCCTCTTGGTTAAATTACCATGACATTTGTGATAAATCTGGACAGTTGGAGTAATAGTGATTAAACCAGATATTTGAATAATGAGTGATTAACCCTTTAGTATTCAAACTACTCTGTCCAATGAAATGCTTATTCATATAGTTTTGAATTAATCATGCATTATCTCATAGCTTTGTGATTTCAATGA
>NW_026411594.1:0-388 GCF_001194135.2 Octopus bimaculoides | reverse complement strand
ATATATATATGCATGTATATATATATGCATATATATATATATGCATGTATGTATGTATGTTTGTATGTATGTACGTGCCAAGGTGCCACGCAGTTGGTTTGAACCTGGAACCCTCTGATTGAGAAACAAACTTATTAATTTTTCGATTCAAAGCCGAAGGATTGTTATTTGACCAAATCCGAAAGCTTGTAGATCGTTGGCAGAACGTCGTGGAAAAATGATGGTCTTTATTTTGAAGAATAGTTGTTGTTGGTGTTATTGAATAAATTCTTGCTTAAAAAAATCATTATTTTAACACGGCACACGAACTTTTTCCTCAACCTAGTAGATATATACATATATTTATACATACACACATATACATATGTATATATGTAGTTCCTCTTTA
>NW_026411593.1:0-203 GCF_001194135.2 Octopus bimaculoides | reverse complement strand
ATGTTTCTAAAATCATCGGAGTTTGAATGTAACAGGTAGATCTGGAAGCATCCTAGTTATTCTCTAGATCAGAAGTTCTCAACCTTTTTGTATCTATGGACCCCTTTGATTACTATTTTATTTTGGTGGACCTGCATAACCATTCAATGTTTAAAAACTAGTTTTTTTAGAAACTTCTTTCAAAGTTACTATTTTGTTATTCA
>NW_026411592.1:0-325 GCF_001194135.2 Octopus bimaculoides | reverse complement strand
TTTCTTGCCAACAGAGAAAGAACCGGTTTCTAACCCAGATCCAAGGCTCCATCACTGGAATTTCACCATCAACAGCAGGCTATTTCTGTTTGTATGTATGTATATGTGCGGATTTGTATGTTTTGTTTTATGAATATATTCTCATGCATATGTATGTACGTATGTATGAATATATACATACATATATACGCTTAAGCGTGTATGTGCATCTATGTAGGATATGTGTGTATGTATGCATATATAAGCACATGCATGCGCGCGCGCGTGTGTGTGTGTGTGTGTGAATAACTAAGCAGGTCTCCGTTGATCTCGACGACGAAAAGTC
>NW_026411591.1:526-907 GCF_001194135.2 Octopus bimaculoides | reverse complement strand
ACCTATTTGATAACATAATCTCAATTCTGATTGGTAAGTGTAGCCGGCTGACGTAGGACATTCAGCTTTAGGAAGACAAGAGAAATACGTTTCATGTGTTAGATCATTTTGAAAAGTAGTAAACTAATGTTAATTTCAGGGCGCTACTAACTATCAACTGACTCAGAAATGTTTCTCCTTCTCAGTGCACCCCAAATAAGACTGATTTACAGCTGCACACTGACGAGTAGAATTAGTAGACATTTCCTTACCAGTTTCGTTTGTGAATACACAACATATCTCTTTCTAGAATTTCCATTTCGTCAGCATTCGGTCAATTTCCTGTCAACATAGTTACCAGCACTGACAGTTGTTTTATTCATCAAAATATAACAAGATGGT
>NW_026411591.1:0-483 GCF_001194135.2 Octopus bimaculoides | reverse complement strand
AATTTGGTACTGCTTACTTCTTTATGAATGTGTATAGGAACAGACTACTGCATCATTAAAGCTTAGCAAAACAAACTTTTGATCTTACGAAAATTCCGACTGTTGCTCTTATCTCAAACATCCCTGATCTTATTGTAAAATATTCTCTTCTTTATCTCCTTGAAAGTTTCCTGTCACTCAGTGATTCCCAAGGATCACATTTATAAGAGACCTTATTTCGTACATGACACACCAATTTCGTTATAAACCATATCGTAGCTTTGATGTCTTGTATAATTTCTAACTATAGCTGATTGAGAAAATTGCAGTAAAGGGATGGTCATTTAAAAACTTCAACCTTCCAATAATCACATTGATTGGGAGATTCTTAGCAAATCGTTTGTCGCTGCATAAGAGACGACTGAATCTTTAATGAATCTTTAACTATCGACTGAAGTGTTTCACAAGGGTTAAGTCGTCTCCATTCTTAGTCCTTCAAACTTT
>NW_026411590.1:0-246 GCF_001194135.2 Octopus bimaculoides | reverse complement strand
AAAAGAAATGTATCTATATATATATCTATCTATATATATATCTATCTATAGCTATCTATCTATAGCTATCTATCTATATCTATCTATCTATCTATATCTATCTATCTATATCTATCTATATCTATCTATCTATCTATATCTATCTATCTATCTATATCTATCTATCTATCTATATCTATCTATATATCTATATATCTATATCTATCTATATATATATCTATATCTATATATCTATATCTATATATC
>NW_026411589.1:0-201 GCF_001194135.2 Octopus bimaculoides | reverse complement strand
TGTCGCACCCACATATACCTTGCTGTCATATTGTGTACTTACTATACATTAATATACTACCTCCTTTCTAATGCAGTTATTATTAAATACACAATTACTACTTATTCTACAATCACATGTTCTGTGTGGTTGTGTAGGGTTTATGGTATTGTGGTTGACAGTTATTATATTATTAGTTCTGTGGCTATTGTTGATCCCAAT
>NW_026411588.1:366-490 GCF_001194135.2 Octopus bimaculoides | reverse complement strand
AGTTCAATTCACAAAAAATTACTTTTCTCCATCCACTCACCATCACCACCAGCACTAGCAACAGTAGCAGCACCACTCTGCCTACCTGCCTGCCTGTCTGTCTGTCTCTCTCTATCTATCTATC
>NW_026411588.1:0-282 GCF_001194135.2 Octopus bimaculoides | reverse complement strand
TCCTCTATATCACTAACTTCAACTAACTTTTTTAACCACGTAATAAACATTACGTTCCCCCTACCACGTGTCATGGACGCTTCTCTCTTCGTCGTTTCTCTCTTCTTTTTTTCTTTCTCTCTCGTTCTACCTCATTGTTCGCCTTATCCTCTTTGTCTCTGTCCCTCTTTTTCTCTATACAAGTGAAAGCGTTACCGACGGGCTAGGTAACGGAATGACGAGTAGAATTATGATTAATCTATACCTAAAATGTCCATATAGAGAATAAGGTAGACCGAGTTT
>NW_026411587.1:0-237 GCF_001194135.2 Octopus bimaculoides | reverse complement strand
ATATATATATATATATATATGTATGTATTCGTGTTAATATATACACATACAGCTGCATACATATATATGCGTTTATGTACACACACATACATAAACACATATGCATGTATGTGTCTGTGTATGTTTGTGTGTATGTGCATGCATGTCTATGTGTGACGTGTGTGAGTAAATGGATATACACACACGCATATAAATACATTATATGTGTGTGTGTGTGTGTGTGTGTGTGTGTGTGTG
>NW_026411586.1:0-221 GCF_001194135.2 Octopus bimaculoides | reverse complement strand
AACGATGCCGTACTTATTACAGTTGTTGTAAAGGTTATTTTTATTTCACTTACAGCTAACAATGTCGTTTTCGCTATAGCTGTCGTCATCTCCATTCATGAAATAAAACACAAATATTAATGTTGTTTGCTTATGTAGACAACGCTTACTATGTCTTTTAATACACTCACGAAATAACTATTTTCTGTGATAAACTAATATTCTCTAACAATATGACCTTA
>NW_026411585.1:0-279 GCF_001194135.2 Octopus bimaculoides | reverse complement strand
ATATATATATATATATATATATATATATATGCATATATATGAACATATATGTGTGTTGTTGCTGAATTTCGAAGCGCATAGTTCGGTATATAATGCCATTTCAATATTTTGTTGAAACTGTTTCGGATAGGAAAATCGATGGGCGTCCCAGTATTTACATGCTATTAGCAACAGCGTAA
Organism: Octopus bimaculoides; assembly: GCF_001194135.2. Classification (NCBI taxonomy): domain Eukaryota; kingdom Metazoa; phylum Mollusca; class Cephalopoda; order Octopoda; family Octopodidae; genus Octopus; species Octopus bimaculoides. Next base: position 100 of record NW_026411585.1, on the reverse strand, counting down.
TGCACTTCGAGATACACTGTTCCTAAGAAGAATTATATATATATATATATACATGCATATATATATGTATATATATATGTGTGTGTGTGTGTGTGTGTGT
>NW_026411584.1:7657-8038 GCF_001194135.2 Octopus bimaculoides | reverse complement strand
CAAAAAGACACACGGGTTTCAGTTGCACAAGATCTTGATTGTGTCGAGAACTATGAAAACTTTTTGAAAACTTTGCGTAGGCCTCTGAGCAAATATTGCGAAGCTTTTGGCAAAATTTGATGGAGATTCTCCGTTCAGTTTTCTCTGTCATGATCAATGCGACGTTCCCACACTACACACGTTCCTTCCAAGCACTGTTGTAAACAGAAGAAGTGAGCTAGAGCGTCAAAAGTCAGTGCGCATGCACAGCAGTGACCAAGGCAACTCTGTGTCAAGCAGAATTACTCTATGTGCTTTAACTTCGTTACTATGACAGCAATCCTCATACTTATTGATCTGTATATATATACATATATATATATATATATATATATATATATA
>NW_026411584.1:3198-4233 GCF_001194135.2 Octopus bimaculoides | reverse complement strand
CCCCAGGACTTATTCTTTGGAAGCCTAGTACTTATTCTATCGGTATCTTTTGCCGAACCGCTAAGTTACGAGGACGTAAACAAACCAGCATCGGTTGTCAAGCGATGTTGGGGGGACAAATACAGACACGCAAACACATACACACACGTACATATACATATACATATATACGACAGGCTTCTTTCAGTTTCCGTCTACCAAATCCACTCACAAGGCTTTGGTCGGCCCGAGGCTATAGTAGAAGACACCTGCCCAAGGTGCCACGCAGTGGGACTGAACCCGGAACCACGTGGTTGGTAAACGAGCTACTTACCACACAGCCACTCCTACGCCTGATAACATGATAAAAGCCACAGCGCAGCACAGCTTCATTCCATTTCTCACACCTTCATTAACTGAAATTTCCAAAGTTCTGAGCTGCTGTAAAGAAATCCATCCTAATAGTTAACCTATTGTGTTTCTATGGCAACTTCTACACAGCTGTTCTTTGTTTCCTGTTGAAATATATTCCAATTTGGTGCTGGTATTGTTATACATCATTAATGCCGTTTTATCCCATTAGTTGGTATCGATTACTTAAGACTGGCATTGGTTATTTACCGAATTCGTTACTCGGACAGGTGATAGACAGTCTTAATACATTCCTGTATCCGACGCATGGGCGGGGAGTTCGTGGGAGAGTGGCACGGGAAGAAATGGGTTAGGACATGAAAAGAGAGGGAGAAAGAAAGAAAGAAAGAAAGAGAGAGAGAGAGAGAGAGAGAGAGAGAGAGAGAGAGAGAGAGAGAGAGAGGGTGGGATCATTATATATATACACACACAAACATATGCATACACACACACACATGTACAGACACATATATGGAGAAACAGACAGACAGAGAGACAGACATATTTACACATACAGACAAATTGAAATATATATGCATATACATTTATACATACACATAGATTTAAATATAGTGTATTTATGTGTATATATTGTGCGCATACTCAATATATGTGCAAATATATACAAATATATGTACATATATA
>NW_026411584.1:1803-2340 GCF_001194135.2 Octopus bimaculoides | reverse complement strand
TGTGTGTGTGTGTGTGTGTGTGTGTATTTGTGTTTTTGCGTCTGTACATAACACTATTCACAAGCGCATGTGCTTTTATGATATCATTTATTAATGGATATCCTGCTTTAGTCTGCCATATTAACATCTCTCATTCTCCGCATCGTTTAGCTCTTACTTGCTTCAGTCATTGGACTACGACCATGTTGGAGCACTGCATTGAAGGGCTTTAATCGAACTAATCGACCCCAGTAGTTACGTCCCTGGCGATGGTCCTGATTGTCTTGGAAGGATCGTTTTCAATAATGGCCTAGACCTCACCAACAAATTCAGAACGATCAGAGTGAGTTTTCCCACTGCCGTACCTTTGTAATCACCAAAGAAAGAAGTAAATTACTTATTTTATTATTGACTCCTTTTAATTTATCGCTATGTTAATGGGATGTAAACAAATCAGCACCAGTTGTCAAGGAAATGACAAATACAGACATATATATACATACATACATACATACATACATACATACATACATATATATACATACATATATATATATA
>NW_026411584.1:0-1228 GCF_001194135.2 Octopus bimaculoides | reverse complement strand
TTAGATATGAAATTTTAAAATTTAGCAGAGTAGAATTATGCCGGAACAATCGTTATGATAAATAAATCTGTCTTCAGTATCAATCATTTACTCAATATATATATATATATATATATATATATACATTTATATACGACAGGCTTCTTTCAGTTTCCGTCAACCAAATCCACTGACAAGGCCTTGGTCGGCCCGATGCTATTAAAGAAGGTACTTGCCCAAGGTGCTACGCAGCGGGATTGAATCCAGAACCATGTGGTTAGGAAGCAAATTTCTTACCACACATCCGTGAGCATTCAATGCATGTATAGTATTTAATTATACGTAGCTCTTACAACACCCATAGGCAGGATGTGACAGTTGCTGACCTTCAGTAGCTAAAAGCTGTCGCCATGCTTTGCATACAAGAATCTCTGTCGCTCACTCAAGCGGCTGTACACTATGTTACCTCATTTAACCTTTGTTGCAGTGTGTAACGTCTTACTGAAGTGTGCGACCTGTGTGTGGTCTGATCAATAATTATCCGGACCGTTACCATAGTAACGAAACTAAAGCATGCAGAGTGAAGTTGCTTCGCACAGATTGATCTTGAACTCTGCGATGCATACACACTAAGTTTTACTGTTCTAACTCACTTCCGCTGTTTTCAGCAGTGCTTGAAAGAAACGTGTGTAGCGTGTGATCGTCGCATTGATCATGACAAAAAAAGTTAAGCGGAGAATCTGCATCAAATTTTGCCAAAATCTTGGCGATACCTGCTCCAGAGGCCTACGCAAAGTTTTCACAAAGCTTCCATCGTTCTCGACACAATCCAGGAGATCTTGTGCAACTGAAACCCGAATGTTCTTTTGATCAGCTGAAAGCAGTTTTGTCACAAACTTGGCATACACTCGTCTCATACCCAAATCTTCAGTGATAATGGACTGAACTGAACCGTAACTCATCTGCACATCCTTTGATAACTCACGGATGGTGATTCAACGATTTCCCCTCACAGCTGCACGCACATCTCCGATATTTTCTCACTTCTGCTGGCTGCTGGTCTCCCAGAACGTTCGTCAATATCGACATTTCTTCGGCCATTTTGGAAACGTCTGAACCATTCGTACACTTGTGAGCGGTTCATACACTCTTCTTCATACACTTTCTGCAACTTTGCGTAGGCCTCTGAGCAGCTATCGCCATGACAACTTTCTTTGATATCTCACGGATGGTGATTCGACGTTTATAT
>NW_026411583.1:0-526 GCF_001194135.2 Octopus bimaculoides | reverse complement strand
TGTATATCTGTATATGTTAAAGTATGCATGCATATGCATATATATGTAAGTTTTTATGACTCTTTATATGGTTTTTTTTATATGCTTTTATATTTTCATATTTATATTTGAATTTTGTAAACTTCATGAGCTGAACTTTGTAAATCTCTGAAGAGGCCTAGAGAATCATGCATGTATTTCCATTGCATCCTTTTCATCTACCAATTACTCCAGCTTACTGGAGTTATATAGATAGAATGGGGCATGCCACTTCTAGGCCGAAACAGCTGTAAGACTTTGTCCCTTCTTCGGTCACTAGATGTCTTTTTGAATTTTTAATTTTTAATTGTTGATATGACATAGTGTGTCATATGTGTTTGCATATTGTCTTTATTGTCCTTTTGGTTGAAAAATAAACAAGTTAATTAACATAGTACAGTGTCTGCAAGTTGATGAGTGCCACATATTCCAATCCATTTTCTTATTGCTACATTATTTATATATATATATATATTTTATATATATATTATATATATATATTTTATAT
>NW_026411582.1:2065-2733 GCF_001194135.2 Octopus bimaculoides | reverse complement strand
ATAGGAATTATATAATTATATAATAATGGTTGGGAAATACCAGCAAATGGCTATTACACCATTTTGCATATAGTCATATAAAGCGATTTAGCTTCTGCCAGGCCTAGTTTCGGCTACGCGATTTTGAGAAGTCACAGATATGACGAAACATCACTGTCTATTGCTGCAGAATGGGATGTGATGAGAGTTATCTCCCTTGTCTATGACTTAATGGCCCAGTCGTTAAGGCAGCGGTCTCGCGGTCATAGGATCGCGGTTTCAATTCCCAGACCGGGTGTTGTAAGTTTTTCTTGATGAAAACACATAGAGCTCCACGAGGGTCTGGCAAGAGATGGTGGTGAACCCTATTGTAGTCTTTTACCCCAGCTTTCTGTCACTCTTACTTTCTGTTTCTGTTGTGCCTGTAATTCAAAGGGTCAGCCTTGTCACACTCTGTGTCACGCTGAATATCCCCGAGAACTACGTTAAGGGTACACGTGTCTGTGGAGTGCTCAGCCACTTGCACGTTAATTTCACGAGAAGGCTGTTCCGTTGATCGGATCAACTGGAACGCTCGTCGTCACAACCGACGGAGTGCCAGCAACAACAACTATGACTTCCAGTTGTTTCAACACTATACGAACTGATGAGAACATATCTTCTTATCCCTATAAGCACAGCCTGTCCAT
>NW_026411581.1:0-303 GCF_001194135.2 Octopus bimaculoides | reverse complement strand
TACATGTTCTGGGAAATCAGCTCACCTTGAAAGTAAGTAAATAACCGTAAATCTATATTTGCTTGCGACGACAGAGGTGCATAAGCCAATTGGAAAAAACCTAGCAAAAACCTAACAGCTTTTTCAAAATATTGATCACTAATACCAAGTGAGTGTCCTTATTTGTAATGTGGGTAATCCTGCATTATTTAAATCTATTCTATATAAAATGGCGTAATTTTTTTCGAATTAAAGTTATTTAAATAGCTTTAGCTTATTCTCTTTAAGCAAGTTGTTGATAGTTTTTTATAAAGTTAGATCCAG
>NW_026411580.1:0-655 GCF_001194135.2 Octopus bimaculoides | reverse complement strand
CAACAGCAGCAACAGCAGCAGCAGCAGTAGTAGTAGTAGTAGTAGTAGTATCAAGCATGCTCTGTAAGGTATGTGAGTTTTTTGCAGAGTGGAAATGCACCTTTCTCGCGTCTAACTCTCAAACATTACTTACAAAAAATATAATGAAATACTAGGCAATCCCAGTGATAGAAAAAAATACTCATCCTGCCACCTCTTCCGCCTCTTACTCCTTCTCCCCACTCTCTCTCCGGCTTTTCACCTCTTTCGATTTCTCTCTCTCGTTATTCGTCGATTTCTCTCCGAATATGCTACCTCTCAATGGATATCATGTTCTTTTCATCTTTCTTTGCAGAATGTTACCATACAATGTTGCTATCGATATTAATGTCTAGATTTCTGCAATGAATCGCTCACCCGATGAATGAAAGGATTCAGCATGTAAAGAATTTAAGATAAGAACAAAATTCTAATCTCTCACCTAAGCCATTTCTCATCATTACTTACATTTTCTACTGCGAATTCTCCATATGGAATAGTATAACTTCGTTGATAACATTATTTAGTTTCTTTTACGTTTTGTAATATTTGAAGATTCTTTTCTCGTCTAGCAATAGGTGTTGAACATACGCGTGTATACGTATATATATATATATATATATATATATATATATAT
>NW_026411579.1:0-294 GCF_001194135.2 Octopus bimaculoides | reverse complement strand
GTGTGTGCATGTATATATATATATGTATATATATATGCATGCACACACATATATATATGCATATATTTATATATATGCTTGCACATATATATATATGAATATATACATACACATACAAACACATATATTATAGCTTGTTTGAATGCATATATATAAACTGATATGTGCATGCATGATATGTGTATAGCTATTTATCTGGGTGTTACAAAATTGACTCAAGAGCTGAGAGTTTCATGCACCACCAAACCTCTATCTATCTGTCTCTCTATCTATCTATATATATATCTATCTATC
>NW_026411578.1:32715-36511 GCF_001194135.2 Octopus bimaculoides | reverse complement strand
AACTAAAGAAAAGAACACTTATATTACCTTCACTGTCTTAATGATAACTAAATTTGCTTACCTTAATGATGAAGAGAATAACGCTGTAAAATGAAGGTAAGGAAAATTATACTGCAACTTCAAATTTAATGGGAAAACGAGTCAACGAAAACATCGCCGTGAAATAGCAGAGAAATCCCACTTATATCATACACTATGTCTTGTTCCAGGGAAAATACATTGGCTAACGGAGTCTGAGAGACATTGTGCCTGTAAAAGAAATGAAGGATGGTCACATATTAAATACTTTTGATCATAAGACTGGATTAGGTAGAAATAGATAACAAAAAACGAAATAAACTAAACCCCATTAAACTGTAAATATACCATTGGGTAAAGATAAAGAAATACAACTGGAACTTGTGACATTCATGCCAATACAGTAAGGAACAATATAACTTTTTCTTTCAAAAATGAACTTCTAGAAAACAACAAACAAAACAAAAACATTAAAATGATGACATTAAACTAAAAATAAAGATTTTTTTTTAAATCGGAATTTTTAAAAATCACATCCAAAATGGATTCTTTGTTTATCCAGTAAAAACCATTCTCTATCGAAAATTAATACTTTACATATTTTTGCAGAGGTTGTCTCCAATGTTTTTCTTCCGATAATTATTGGAAATAGATTTTTTTTAAAAATATGATTTGTTTACTGAAAACAACTATTTGAATATTTAAACAAATTCCCCTAAAAACATGACTTGAATAACAAACTACATGAAAGATATGAAGATTAAATTTGGATAAATTTCGGAAGTTGGATGAATATCATTGAACAAATGTTGGCTTCAAAACTGCAGTTAATATGAAACTGTTGGTTACTTATTCTTTGGAAAATTTTCAAGGGTAATTTTCGCTATTGTATTTGATTACTGATTGTTTCTTTTATTACATTTTGGCGGGAGGAGATGGAGTTTTGTATATTTTTTCTTCTAAAAAATCAGGCTTTTTGGAGAAATGAAATAATCATGGTCAGAATATCAACGTTTTGAACAAACTGACGACGGTTAGTAAGCCGAAACGTCAAAGCACTGTCAAACATTACATGGTAAAAATAAATTCATCAATATCTACTGTAATATCTACAGTAATGAGTAATCCTTCTGTTTATTATTAAACACGCTTATATATACGCATGTGTTTGTGTATGTATGTGTTTGTATATATATATAAATATATATAAATATACATACATATATATACATACATAAATAGATAAATATATATGTATGTGTATATATATATATATATATGTATATATAATTTTTATCTTACTTTCCATTCAGTTGGTATATATCTGTGAAATGACAATATTTTGATACAAGCTAAGCAGAATGGTATCCTTAATGTTACTCTCTTCCATGGCGGTTGCAAAAAGACAATTATTATTCTGATTAAATATTTTTCTTGTATTGGCAATTGTGCTATATTGGACGACAATAAGTGGGATCATAGTATCTTACCCTGTCACAAATATTGCATTGTACTGGGTTTTTTCGCTCTCTCATCAATGATCAGTGACTGAGATGTCTCACAGAATTAGCAACATGCATCCACTAAGATATGGCGCCTACGTATGCTTCCTTACATGCACGTACACACACACACAATTATATGAATATATACATATATACATATATGTAAGAGTTTATGTGCGTATATTTGTATATACACACATATATACTCCACACACAAATAATATTCACTGTCTCTCTCTCTCTTGATGTGTGTGTGTATATATACATAAACATACATATATATATATATATATCTGTATAGACACACATACACACACACAAATATATATACACACACATATATATATACATATGCAGACACACTTATATATATATGTATATTCATTTATAGGTAAAAAAAAAGGTAATATACGCATACACACACACATTTATATATACATGCATGTATATATGTATATGCATACACACACATACATCATCATCAGCAACATATATATTGTAGTTGTAACATTGTCTACCTTGAAATAACCGGAAATGATTTGTATTAAAGCTACTTATGTACCACAAGAGGGCAGCACTGGCAGCCTCTAGGCAAGAATATAACTCAGTAAATTTTAACTACAAACTTTTAAAACCAAATGATATTGTGTGTGAGTGCGTATATATATATGTGTATGTGTGTATATATATATATATATATATATATATATATATATATACATATATATATATATATATATACATATATAAACATATGTATGTATATGTGTAATATATATATACATGTACTTTATATATAAATATATACGTGTGCATATATACACATATATACAATTCATATATATATATATATATATATATATATATATACACCATACAATACTACATTAAACCACTGTTGATATATTTTGAAAAAGTTATTGTGTACCCTTTCTTTGGGGAAATAATTTTCCTTGGAAATTTCATCAAAATTAATTGATTCTTAAATAAATAAATGGTGAAAAAAATGATGAAATAAATATATACAACCTTACGACTTTGTTTGTTTCACTTACTTACATTCCCTCTGGCATTAGTTCCCTCTTTCTTTTTGTATTATATCAATCTATATATATGATGGTATTTCTTGCTGAATAATCTGTACAAATGAATTTGTTTTAAAGTGATCAAATGTATGTGCTGCACGTTAGTTCACTCTCTCGCCATCAAATCGGCTTTACCTGAACAGGTACACAGCGTACCACACGTCAGGTGCCAAAGTAAGCGTAGAGTAACTCACCATCCGTTCCAGGAATTGAAACCACGATCCCACGTTTGTCCAGCGGTAGCGGGGTCAAACACAGATACTACGACACACAAACACACTCACACACAAATATACACACACACGCACACATACACGCACCAGACAAAGGAAATATTTTCATTTATATAGAAGATAAAAAATAAAATAATTGCAGCGTGGAAGGTGTTTATAAGCCATTTAAGAAACACGGAATTTTGTCAATGAACAGGTCGCGGTCTCAAAGCGACGAAAATATTTTGGCAAATTAAATTTAAATGTTGAAGTGAATCTAACGGTTTTAGGGTGTTTCTTAAAGGGCTTACAAACACCTTCCACGCTGCAATTGTTTTCGTCCCAGCACACGATCTCAGATCAGGTCGCTTGCTATGCAAGTACATCTCCGTAAAAAATAAAATCACAGATGCAAAACAGAAACGAACACGCAATATAGCGAGAAAAATATTAAAAATAACCGTTCTCAGATATAGATGTATAAACACCCTCACGCAAACTGCATTGCGCGTGTACACTCGCTTATACAAGCAACCACGAAAATGTAAGCATACTCACACGTGTGGTTTGGTGCACACATGATCACAAAACAAGTTAAATAGCTATTTGGTGTTTATAAGAATGGGGAGATTAAAGCTGAACTTAATTCATCCCTACCTTAAAGTAAATTATGTTAACAGTTACTCATATTCATCCTCACTGCATTGTGTGAAAGTACATTTCTATGCATGTAGGTACCTTGAGAGTTTTTCATAATTTCTATATATAGGCGCAGGGGTGGCTGTGTGTTAAGTAGCTTGCTTTACCAACCACATGGTCATGGGTTCAGTCCCACTGCGTGGCACCTTGGGCAAGTGTCTTCTACTATAGCCTCGGACCAACCAAAGCCTTATGTGTGGATTTGGTAGACGGAAACTGGAAGAAGCCCGTCGTATATGTATATATATATATATATATATATATGTGTGTGTGTGTG
>NW_026411578.1:31783-32705 GCF_001194135.2 Octopus bimaculoides | reverse complement strand
TATATATATATATATATATATATATGTGTGTGTGTGTGTGTGTGTGTGTGTGTTTGTTTGTCTCCCCAACATCACTTGACAATCGATGCTGGTGTGTTTACGTCCCCGTAACTTAGCGGTTCAGCGAAAGAGACCGATAGAATAAGTACTGGGCTTACACAGAATAAGGTCTGCGGTCAATTTGCTCGACTAAAGGTGGTGCTCTAGCATGGCCGCAGTCAAATTGACTGAAACAAGTAAAAGATCTAAATGAGATAAATGAGACAAACTCTTGTGTAATAGCGAGAAATAAATGAAAACGTACGAAGTGATATCAGTGAATGAAAACGAGGGTAAAAAATATATTGTATTCATTTCCAGAGGTTGATTGCTGATCCTATGATATTTCGGGATAAGTCGTCTTTCAAATACAAGAAAATAATTAGAGACCAGTGAAACAGGGAAGTTTGTTATTATAAATCAATCGTAGACTCTGATGAGTAATATTGTGTACTCGTAGTTAAAGCGTTGATGGTTTCATCATATTTGATGCTTTCGGTGACATTTAACTTATTATTAAAGAAGTGATTTTAAATTCTCAAACGCAGGATAATGCTAATAATATAGCCTCAAAAGGATAAGCTACCCCTAACGACGCGTAATCAAGGAGGTGTGAGTTCGAGTCTCATAGCTGGCCGCCAACACTCTTTTTCTGCAAAATAGGGTAGCTTATCCTGTTCAGGCTATATTATTAGCATTATCCTGTGTTTGAGAATTTAAAAATCACTTCTTTAACTTTCTAAGACATCTGAACGGTTCTAAAAGCAAACTTTGTTTACGTTTATCGTAATTTGAATTTAAATTATTCTTTTTTTTTTTCACATATTGACAATTCTGTTTTATTGAAACACAGCCTTAGACGTATCTGCTTAAAAATGAAATC
>NW_026411578.1:24831-25504 GCF_001194135.2 Octopus bimaculoides | reverse complement strand
TATATATATAGATTAGCTAGCTAGCTAGCTAGATAGATAGATAGATAAATAGATAGATAGATAGATAGATAGATAGATAGATAGATAGATAGATAGATAGATAGATAAATAGATAGATAGATAGATAGATAGATAGATAGATAGATAGATAGATAGATAGATCGAAGGAAAGGTAGAATACTTGCAGAGTAGCAAGCAAAACGTTAGACAGATTTATGCTTTCTCTCATAAACACCCCCCACACACACACACACACAAATACACACTTACACACACACACACACATATACACACATACACACACAAACACACACTTACACACACACATACTGTGTTTTGTTCATCTGAGAACAAGGTGTGTCACATTGTTTATTTAATAAATGATTTCTTTTCCTCTCGTTTTCCACTTTATATAAAACACGGTGACAAATATGGCGGAGGTACAAAGTCAAACATAATAAACAAATTTAATGATCATCTCTACCGGTTGTGGTGGAGGAAGGGGGAGGGGAAGAGGAAGCACTGGAGCTGGTGCGGAGGAGAGGGGTGTATCACCGTGGTGGTGATGGTGGTGTGGAGGCGGCGGTGGTGTTGATGGTGGAAGAGGAATAGGAGTAGGTACTGGTGCTGATGTGGGGAAGGAGTAGATGCTAGAGGTGGAGAGGTGTTAATG
>NW_026411578.1:22354-23708 GCF_001194135.2 Octopus bimaculoides | reverse complement strand
TGATGGTGGTGGTGGTGTGGTGGTGGCGGTGCTGGTAGATTGGTGGTGGTGGTGGTGGTTTTAGTGCGCCCACATCCAAAAGCGCTTGCGATCTGATAATGCAATTTTGTTCGACGTAGCGCACAAATAGTAATGCTTGCGACTGTGGCTGTTGTTGTTGTTGTTGTTGGCATTGTCGAATCGCAGGTCAACCTTCATTCAGCAGGCCGTAGGATAGAAGGTATTCTAACCATGACCATCCTGACAATTGGGGCAGGGGGTGCAGAATGGGAGGCGCGAACTACTGACATTTGAGCCTAGGTGCAAATACACAGCAATGACTTGAACCAGCAACTCCACCACGACAGCTGGCCACTTTTCGTCTGCTGCTGACATGTTTCTGTGCTTTTTAACACTATACAACAATACCAGATGCCCTCTCGGGAGATGAATACGACAATGTTGTGACTTTCTTATAAACATATTCGTGTTAAGTAAGACATACGCTGGCGCAGGAATGGTTGTGTGGTAAGAGGCTTGTTTCCCAATCACTTGGTTCCGGGTTCAGTCCCACTGCGTGGTATCTAAGTCAAGGGTCTTCTGCTGTATTCTCATCATTGTAGAGACAAAAACAAGTAGTAGTCAGATGGTTCAATATCAGGAGAATATGATGGATGGGGTATGAGATCTCTCCCAAGTTCGTGTAACTTTGTTCGTGTAGACAAAGACACATGTGGTCGGGCATTGTCATCCTGGAACACTATCCCTTTCCTGTTAGCAATCTCCGGCCTCAATTCTTTGATTTTTGGTTCAAATTAACCAGCTGACGACAGTACACACCAGAATTAATGGTCTGATTTTGTGGGAGAAGCTCATAATAAATAATGCCTTTATGATCCCACCAAACACAAAACATAGCTTTTTTGGCATAGATATTCGTCTTTCGCTGTTGTTTTAAGGGATTTTTGCCCAAACTTCAGGATCTTTTTCGCTCTATGCTTTCGTACACAAACTATTTTTCATCTCCAGTCACAAGTTGTTTCAAAAAAGGTATGCTTTCATTGCATTTGAAAAGCATATCACAAATGGAATACCGGTCCAAGCAATTCTTTTCTGAAAGTTTGTGAGGGACCCATACATTATAGCAAGAGATGTATCCTAGATTCACTAGGGGTTCATGAGCCGTACTTTTAGAAACTTCCAACTCCTCCGCAAGTTCTCTAGTCGTGATATTTAAGCTTGCCTCAATTTTTGCCTTCCAAACATCTTCATCCAATTTCGAAGGTCTTTCGCCGCAAATGTCATCTTCCAAGCTAAACTCTCCAGCTTTAAATTTTGCAAACCACCTTCGAACAGTTGATTCACCTATAGCATC
>NW_026411578.1:20997-22069 GCF_001194135.2 Octopus bimaculoides | reverse complement strand
AAAAGATTTAGCTTAAAAACGGTCAGAACTTTCCGGACAACCGAACATATATAGATGTATGTATATGTGTGTATGTGTGTGTGTGTATCTGTATGTGTATGTCATTACGCCGGTGCTGGTCCCCCATCGTCACTTAACAACCGGTGTTAGTGTGTTTACCTCCCCGTAACTTAGCGCTTCCGCAAAAGAGACCGATACAACAAATACTAGGCTTACAAAGAATAAGGCCTGGGATCAATTTGTTAGACTAAAAGCCTTCAAGGCGGTGCTCCAGAGTGGCCGCAGTCAAATGACTGAAACAAGTAAAAGAATAAAAGAATATAGAAGCAAATCAAAAATAAAAACAAAAGAAACGAAAGTATAAATAACGCTGCGTTTAAGATGGGGAAACGAGGCGGATGTGACGTTTCGAGCGTGGCTCATCGTCAGAAAGAGGAAAGAGAAAAGGTTCGGGGAGAAAGAAAAGAACAGTCCCAGAAAAGCACGTGTGTCGTTGCATACATATACATACATACATGCATACATACATACATACATACACACATACATACATACATAGATACATACATACATACATACATACATACTTACATACATACACACACACACATACATACATATATACATAGTACATATATACATACATACACGTACATACATACGAACGTACGTACGTACCACATACATACATACGTACGTACACACATACATACGTACATACATACACACATATACATACATACATGCATATACACATACATAGTACATACATACGTACATACATACATACATACGAACGTATGTACATACATACATACATGCATACGTACATGCATACACACACATACATACGCACATACATACACACACATACATACATACATACACGCACATACATACATACATACATACAGACATACATACATACATACATACATACATACATACATACATACATACATACATACATACATACAAGTCAGATGTATATATATGTATATATATGTGAGTGTCTCTAGTGCTAAGTACAGTCATTCTCGTGAGATTTATCAATATCAATTTTAATAAACTA
>NW_026411578.1:18322-19625 GCF_001194135.2 Octopus bimaculoides | reverse complement strand
TATATATATATACAGCGGGCTTTTTCAGTTTCCGTTAACCAAATCCATTCACAAGGCTTTGATCGACCCTAGGTTATAGTAGAAGACACTTGCCCAAGGTGCCACGTAGTGGGACTGAACCTAGAAGCAAACTTTTTACCACACAGCCACGCATGCGCGTATATGACCAAATTGTTACGAAAATTGCTGGAAAATTTTAGCAGTTACTGTTCTGCAGCCATTTACACAATGGTCATCGCCTAGCGAAAGCTTCCAAAAGGCAATTAAAAGAACAGCTTAAAAGCATTTTGAAGACATCACCACATGGTGGTCAGTTTGGAGGGCTTGCTGCCAGAGAGGTATTAAAAGAAAAGAACACCTCTCGAACGGTACTTGTGGAAATGTGAAGAGGGACATTCAGCCATGTTAATACTTAGTTGCCTCTCAAAAAATAACTACATGTCTTGTCTGCAGTCGAAGCTGTATATCAAGGATTGGGTTGTACATCATCAGAGGTGATGGTCGTATTCAGTTTCATTGGTCAAACATGGGAACAGAAACGCACGTGTCTGTATGTGTATGTATGAGTAGTGAAAATGTGCGTGTATATACATGTGTGTGTTTGTGTATAGGTACGTGTGATATTGCATATGTGAGAGAGAATATGCGTGTGTGTTCTTATGTGAGTGAGTTTGTGTGTGTGTTTGCGTGTGTATTCGTGTATGTGTGAAAGAGAAGGAGAAAGTGTGTAAGTGAGAGAGTATGTGTGTGCGTAGAAGTGAAAGTGAATGCTGGAGTGTGAGTGCTGATGTGTGTGTGTGTGTGTGCTGGTGTGTGCTACTGTGTGTATGTATGTGCTGGTGTGTGAGTGCTGGTGTGTGAGTGCTGGTGTGTGTGTGTGTTGGTGCGTGCTAGTCTGTGTATATGTGTGTGCTGGAGTGTGAGTCCTGATGTACGAGCGTGCGTGCGTGCGTGTATATCTGTGCGCTTGAGCTGGTGTGTGCTAGTGTGTGTGTATGTGTGTGCTGCTGAGTGAGTGCTGGTGCGTGCGTGCACGCGTGTATGTGTGTGTATATGTGTGCTGGTGTATGAGTGCTTGTGTGTGCGTATGTGTGTGCGTATGTGTGTGCTAGTGCTTGCTAGTGTGTGTGTGTATGTCTGCTGTTGTGTGCTGGTGTATGCTAGTGTGTGTGTATGTTTGAGTGCTGGTGTGTGTGAGAGAAAGTGACCGTGTGCCTGTGTGCATACATTTGCACATGCAGCCGTGCGCCTGCTTATTTGCGTGCATGTGTGTGCATATACCTGAATATATATATATATATAT
>NW_026411578.1:16566-17176 GCF_001194135.2 Octopus bimaculoides | reverse complement strand
ATTAGGCATGTATATGAGTGTGTGTGTGTGTGTGTGTGCATATGCACGTGTAACGGTGGATGTGGTAAATAAATTTAACAAACAAAACATCCACATATTTAAAAATTCGAAATATGTCAGGAAACAGAAAAAACATAAACAGCAAAGAAAGAAAAAACTAAACAATTTTAGTTTTTTTTTTTTTTATATAATAAAATCGAAATAAAACAACAATGGTAGCAGCAGCAACAACAACAACAACAACAGTAGCAGCAGCAGTAGCAGCAGCAGATGCTCATTAAAATTCAGTGGAGTGTAACGATAAATTAAATGGCCTCCTGTTGGTTAAATTAACATTCTTTCACACTTAAATGTAATAAATTCCTTCTCATACACACCAACACACATACAAACGCACATGCAACTGAATCCATTGTCTCTCTTTCTCCCCTGCTAGAAGTCTATCCCATAATATCTCTCTTTCTCTAACTCTTTTTGTACATATATATACACCTGTGTGTACGTGCAATGTGTCTGTCTGCCTCTCTCCCTGTTTCTCTCTGTTTCTCTCTCTTTCTCTCCCTCTCTCTCTATATATATACATACACACACACACACACACACACACACA
>NW_026411578.1:10846-13252 GCF_001194135.2 Octopus bimaculoides | reverse complement strand
TATATATATATATATGGATAGATAGATAGATAGATAGATAGATAGATAGATAGATATATAGATAGATAGATAGATAGATAGATAGATAGATAGATAGATAGATAGATAGATAGACAGATAGGCATAGGCGTGACTTTGTGATAAGACGTTTTTTCCCAACCACATAGTTCCAGGTTCAGTATCTCTACTTGGTACCATGGGCAAGTGTATTCTGCTATAGCTTCGAGTCGACCAAAGTCTCGCGAGTGGATTTCGAAGATGAAAATTGAAAGCTTATCATATATGCGTGTGCGTGTGTGTGTGTGAGTGTATGTGTGTGTGAGAGAGAGAGAGAGTGTGTGTGTGTGTGTGATAGTGTTTGTGTTTGTCCCTCTCCACCGCTTGACAACCGTTGTTGGCATGTTTCTGTCACCCGTAACTAAGTATCAGGTCTTAAAAACCTTCCGGAGTCGATTCCTTCGGTTACAATTCTTCTTGGTGGTGCACTAGCATGGCCGCAGTCCGATGACTGAAGCAAGGCGTTTAGTCAATGATACCCCTTCCCAACGTTTTTCACGAATACTTTATTGCACCGACACCATAAGGGTGTTGACTTCGGCGGAATTTGAATCCAGAACTTAAAGAACCTGAGGTAATATCGCTAAGCATTTTATCCGATGCGGTAAAGAATCTGCCAGCTCGCCAAGCAAAATAATTGTTTCAGATTTTGGTACAAGACCAGCAATTTTCGTAGGGTTGACTAAAAAAGCTCCTTCAGCTTTTGTCGACATTATATTTCAAGCATTCTAATTAGTAGCTAACTTCAGTCTGTCCCTTGTGCATGAGCCCTCGTTAGATATTGATACTTGATACTTCGACGAAGTTCGATTCGAACTTGCAACGGTACAATTCTCTTCAAAAAGGATGGTTTTCCTCACGTTTCTGTAACGAATCGCAAGGATGCCAGAATATACACGTTTTGCAGACGCGGCAGAAGTTATTGGGGCTTGACTGGAAAGTTTTGCCACACTCTCCATATTCTTTGCATTTTCAGATTTCCACCTCTTTTAGTCTCTTCAAAATTCATTGAATGGGAGACAGAGCTTCAACTCTGAAGAGGATATAAAAATTCACCTGGAGGAGTTTTTCTCCAGTAAAGAGAGGAAATCCTTTGAGCAGGGAGCAATGGATATCATTGATCGAATAAATTGCTTTAGGTTTAAAACTTGTCTTATTTTTACTTAAAAAACAGAACGGGTTTTTTGGCCAAGCCAATATTTGTTTAATATTTTATTCTATCGAGCTCGACAGGATGAAAAGCAAAGTTACCTTCGACAGGATTTGAACTCAGAATGTGAAGAGCCAGAGAAATGAGGCATACAAAAGCATAGTCTTCAAGATAGAATGCACTGCTGTTCATCACACTTTTCATCTGATAAAAAGGCATTGATGTTCTCTGTGTCTAGACATATAAGTCGAAACCATGACGATACCACGACGATGGCTCACTGTCGGATTCAAACCTACTTCCGCTGAAATGCTTTCTTTTCTTGTGCGACGCTGAATGTCAGACGTACAGTCGACCGTTTGAGCCCTCCCATCTTGCACAAAATTAATCTTGACTCATCTGACCTCAAGAATCTTGACCAAATTGAAGACAACAAGAATCTTGACCAAACTGGAGACAACAAGAATCTTGACCAAACTGGAGACAGTTCCCGAGCAGCGTAACCGCACATACATCAGCTTTTGGCGGTGATATTCGTTTATTTTGCAGTAAAAAAGGTAAATTTATATGCAGCACCTTCTACAATCCCAGACTGTTTTAGTATGTTTCGAAGGTAGTAACACCAACATTTGTTTGGTGAATTCATCGAACTTCGATCAAAATGCCGACAGCGATGATTTCCCGTCGAACGGCAAATGTAACGGTCAGTCAGATGTCGAAGTTAGCGCAAAGCATCGTGGGACGAAGTGCTCCACTCGAGGACCCACGAGTTCGCGATCGCGAGTGCAATACTGTAATCAATTGCCCACGCACCCTCGCACACACACGCATACACACGTGTGTGCGTGTGTTTGAGAGAGAGAGAGAAAGAGAGAGAGAGAGAGAGAGAGAGAGAGAGAGAGAGAGAGAGAGAGAGAGAGAGAGAGAGAGAGTGAGTAGGTGCGTGTATGTTTGTAGGTGTGTCTTTGTATTTATTTATATATTCTATTTGAGACTGTATAGGTATTTGTATAGGTATGTACGTTGAAACTGTTTTCTGCAATATGCATGTATGCATTCGGACATACATACACACACATATGCACGTGTGCGTATATATGTGTATGTTTGTGTGTTTACATATATATTATAAACGCAAATACATATGTATGTCGATATACACCCACCCACACATATTCACGCGGATGTGTGTGTGTGTG
>NW_026411578.1:3845-4354 GCF_001194135.2 Octopus bimaculoides | reverse complement strand
GTGTGTGTGTGTGTGTGTGTGTGTGTGTGTGTGTGTGTGTGTGTGTGTGTGTGTGTGTGTGTGCGTTTCTGTTGCTTCATCTCTTTCCGCCTTTGTCTTTGTTTCTTTCCTTTCTTTTATTCTCCATTTCTTCCTTGCTTTCTTTTCTCTTTGACTGAAGAATGCAAACAAGTACGATTCAATGAATAGACAAAATACACACTACGTCCACACACACACACACACGTACACACATACACACAGGCATCTGTACACTTATATACAAACACACACACAACCATGTGTCTATTTGCTTACATATATATATATATATTACCTATTCGGCTATATTTATAGCAACATAGACATATGCATATATGTACACACACACACACACACACACACACACACACACACACATATATATATATATATATATATATATATATATATAAATTCATCATGAATATATAAACATATATATATACACTTGCATTTAGATGAACATATGCACATATGTATGTATATAT
>NW_026411578.1:1336-3549 GCF_001194135.2 Octopus bimaculoides | reverse complement strand
ATATATATATGTGTGTGTGTGTGTGTGTGTATATATATATATATATATATGTATATATATGGATTAGTATATTGATGTATATATATGTGTGTGTGTGTGTGTAAGAATATATTTATATTTATATGAATAATTATGAATTTATAAAGAGAAGTAAAATATATACACAAATTAATCTGTACATGATTATATATTTATATGTGCATGTGTATATATACTCACATATATACATGTGTGCGTGTGTGAGTATGTAGGTTTGTGTGTGTGTGTGTGCGTGCGTGCATGCGTGTCGCCTTGTTATCAGACACTCACATTCAAATCTGGCAGAACGTATCGATAATAAACAGATCCGGTATTGTTTGGATTCTCGCCGTTCCGCATGCACTTCATGAATTATTTAGCTGTTTTGCAGACATCTGCATGCATCGGCAAATAATTTTGTCTGCCGGTTACTATAAACAAGAGCCCTCGCTCTTGTCACATTCATCGACTCGGCGGTGTCACTTTGAAACACAAAATAGGGTCGACACGAAATAAAGTTGGCGCATTGCGATGTGTCGAAATCCCCTTGCATCAATGAACCGCGTGTGTTATTAACACATATCGTCTAATGTCTTCTAATGACGAAAATCAACGGCGACCTACATATTCCTGTTCGAATCCACCAGAACGTATGAAGAACGAACAGACGCGTTATTGTTATAATTCTTGTGGTTCTGCTAGCATCTCATAAGTTACAGTATTAATTTGATCTGATGTTAGCAAGTACGAGCGACAACTCCGGATATGTTTCGATCTTTAGATATCTTCACAACAAAACAGAAACTTCTGTATATATACCTATATGCCGAAATAATGAAAAGTGAATCGTTATTTGGCTGTACTGTAATGTAGACCAACAAATCAAAGGTAGCCCTCAATCTTTTAGTAACAAACACAATGTAGACCTGTGACTATGGACATAAACTAGATATTTAATCTTGGAGAAGCAGTTGTAGGTTTTAGAGCAGTTCATAGCATAACTGTTATCTTTCTCATTAATTTTGAAGTTATGCATTCCCATTTGCTGGGTATGTACGTTCGCATGTTGCTGTTGTTATTATGTACGTCTGAGGAAGAGAGAGAGAGAGAGAGAGAGAGAGAGAGAGAGTTTGTGTGTGTGTACTTTTTTATTAATATTTATTTGAACCTTTCCTATAACGAAAACAGTACAAACCTCTTGCACATTTTTACTTACGAATTGTATTTCTAATGTCCAAGTTAGCTGGTTGGTTTCTTTTTCTGAAAACACCATCTTTTCCAGATCGTCGTTTAGGTATTTACTAACTAAACCAAATACCTCAATTGTTATTGGCATAAATGTGAATATATAATCTAAGTATAGAAGCTGACGGTTTTGAAGCAGTTGTCTCCAGTTATATGCAGACGTGGAAATTTTTTCGTGGTCGATAGACATGTTAGAAATAACAGCTTGTTAGTTGTTTTTCAAACCATATCTTAACCCTTTTTTTTTTTTTTGCCTTTAAGCTCATGACAAGGCGAACAAAGGAAGTGGTAGATATAAAAAGGGAGACGGGTGAATGTTCGTATTTCGAATATATTTGATTGCAGTCTTCTGGATCAGGGCTGGCTACACAATAACCGCAACAACAACAACAACAAGCGTAATAACGATGACGAGACAACCACATCCAAGTGAGTGGACAAAGCAAAAACAAGGTGAATGAGTAGGATGGAAGTAATGAAACAGAGACAATATTATGAATAAATGGGCAAAGAACGTCAGCCATTAAAACTGTCGCCAAAAGTTAATACTGGTTGAATTTATGGTTGGTTTAATATTTTGTTGATTTCAATTATGCTGGGTTTTGAGGCAAGATATTTGTGTGACAAGAAACGGTCTTTCACCCCTGAATAGCATGCTTTTATTTATTTATTTGTTTTAATGTTTGATGTCCTATTATTTCTGTTGTTTTCGATGTGGGTGTAAGGTTCAAGACTGATAATTTATAAAAACACACTTCTGTCCGATGTCGTTCGCTGTCGTTCGTTGTTGTTCGTTGTCGTCCGTCACCGTTCGTCACTATACATTAGATTTCAAACTGTTATTGTGCCTATCTTTATTCACTCTCCATTCCTTCCTTCCCTCGCCTCTTTCTCTCTTTCCTTCTTTCATTCCCTGTCCCCTCTACCTCTATCTATCTATCTATATATAT
>NW_026411578.1:0-599 GCF_001194135.2 Octopus bimaculoides | reverse complement strand
GTATGTATAGTGAAAATTTATTTAAAAAAACAGAAGATGAAGACGGGTGAGTAAACAACAAACAAATGTATTAGTTTGACGCTTGGGAAGTGAGAAAGTCTTTTACGTTTCGAGCCTACGCTCTTCGACGGAAAGGAACACTGAAATAAACAGGGAGAGAAAATAAAAAAGGTTTAGTGGCTAGCAATGTATGTATGTATGTATGTATCATCAGGTGTATGGTAAGAGGGTTGCTTCCCAACCACGTGGTTCCGGGTTCAGTGTGTGACGCCTTGGGCAAGTGTCTTCGATTATAGCCTCGGGCCGACTGACACCTTGTGGTTGGACTTTGTAGACGGAAACTGAAAGAAGCCCATCGTATTTGTGTGTGCATGTGTGTGAGAGTATGTCTTTGTGCTTGTGTTTATTCCTCACCACCCCGTGGTAACCGGTGTTGGTGTGTTTACGTCCCCGTAAATTGGCGATTCGGAAAAGGAGGTCGATTGAATAAGTACTAAACTTGAGAAATAAGTCCTGGGGTCGATTCGTTCGACTAAAACCCTTCAAATCGGTGTTCCAGCATGGCCGCAATCAAATGATTGAAACAAGTAAAAGAATAA
>NW_026411577.1:0-595 GCF_001194135.2 Octopus bimaculoides | reverse complement strand
TATATATATATATATATATATATATATATGTATGTATGGATTTATATACATATGCATTTATATACATGTATATGTGTTTTTGTTCGGACCGGGCGGTCTGCGAGCAGATATCAGTCACTCACTAACATTGACTGTTCCATTATAAAGTTACAGCTATCTGATCTGCTCAGAGTTATCTCTCTTCGTTATTTCTTACTGAGGAAGGTGGTAAGGAGCCAGGAATGCGTCTTGGAATCCGATCGAGGGCGGCACTGAGCAGTTTTGACATCTTTTACTATTTGTCAGTTATTTTTAGCCATCAATGTTGAGCCATTGGCGTCTAGTAAAGAAATTTGACGCTCTACTTCCTCGTAATGGTCAGTGACAGGCTGTGGGGCGATTTCTACTGTAGTAGACAAGGAGAAGTATTTGAAAATATACAGCCGCTAGGGGACTAACAATTATTTTAAGTTAAAGTATCAAGGTCGATAAATGTCTGCCCTTGACCATTAGTAGCATATCAAATTTCGTTACTGGATGTTAATATTAAACCCATGATGCGAGCTAACAATGGTTTAAGGTTCATGAAAAAAAAAAAAGAAGAAAAACAAACGAA
>NW_026411576.1:0-448 GCF_001194135.2 Octopus bimaculoides | reverse complement strand
TATATATATATATATATATATACACACACATATATATACACATATATATAAACACACATATATGTATATATATATATGCACACACACACATATACATCTATACATATACATACATACATACTTTCATACAGATATACACATACATGCATATATATATACATCATCATCATCATCGTTTAATGTCCGCTTTCCATGCTAGCATGGGTTGGACGATTTGACTGAGGACTGGTGAACCAGATGGCTACACCATGCTCCAATCTGATTTGGCAGAGTTTCTACAGCTGGATGTCCTTCCTAACACCAACCACTCCTATGTGACAATTATTCGGTAGCCATGATAAAAACTCGGAGTATTATCATGGCTACTGAATAATTGTCATATATTATATTTACAGATGAATTCCTCTATTTACAAAATATTGAGGTCTCTTTCATTCTTTTGTTGTCT
>NW_026411575.1:0-292 GCF_001194135.2 Octopus bimaculoides | reverse complement strand
CCAAGCGTCAAACTAATACACTTGCTTGCTGTTCATACACCTGTCTTCGTTTCTTTCATTTTTCTATAAATTTCAACTATATATAAAGAAATAATTAAGATTCAGTTGAATTAGGTACTTAAGTTGAAGCACCAAGTCAGTCCGGTATTATCCGCACAGCCCAAAGTAAGGTGAATAAAATCAAAATGATCAACAGGATATCAACTAGTAATGCAGTACAACCGTTTCAAGAGGCTTCATTGAATTGAACAATGCAATCATTACATCAATTTAAATGCAGTGCTATCTTCAG
>NW_026411574.1:0-360 GCF_001194135.2 Octopus bimaculoides | reverse complement strand
TATTAATTTTATTACTAATTGATGATTCCCTGCCCTGCATATCTATACATGTATGTATGTATACACACACACACATACTTACATACATCCATACATACTTTAAAGTAGCTAGCAGTATGTCTATCTCTGTTTGTCCAGCTCTCTGACATGTACATCAAAAGCAATTTGCTGCTACAGTATTGTCTTTACTGATAGGACATTTTGTTAGCTGAGTATTGAGTAGAAAAGTATGTCAACTATTCACACATATATAGGTTTTAAATGTGTATGTTTATGTATACATAGCTATTATACATAAACACTTATGTATATATACATACATAGTCGCAGACACACATATGCACTCATACACACACACAC
>NW_026411573.1:0-233 GCF_001194135.2 Octopus bimaculoides | reverse complement strand
TCGTTCGTACGTACGTACGTTCGTTCGTTCATACGTACATATGTACCTACTTATGTACGTTCGTTTGTACATACGTACGTTCAATTCTTTGTCCGTACGTACACGCACTTATACATACGTACGTACACGCACGTATACGAACGTACGTACACGTAGTGTTACGTACGTACGTACACACACGTATACGTACGTACAAGCACTTATACATACGTACGTACACGTAGTGCTACGTA
>NW_026411572.1:0-270 GCF_001194135.2 Octopus bimaculoides | reverse complement strand
GAAGAAGAAGAAGAAGAAGAAGAAGAAGAAGAAGAAGAAGAAGAATACGCCAGCATCGAAGAGCAAACAACATAAACGTGTGACAGCGAGCTGCCTGGAAAATAGATCAAATCTGAAACCAACACGAAGCAAGAATTAAGAAGCCGCAAAAACAATGAAAGAAAACTATGTTTTAATGTAAGCCATCTCAGAAAACCGAAAAAAAATTTCTTATATGGAGTATATATACTTATACATACATACATACATACATACATACATACATACATA
>NW_026411571.1:0-359 GCF_001194135.2 Octopus bimaculoides | reverse complement strand
TATATATATATATATATGCACGCATGTATATACGTGTATCCTTGTTTCTCTCTCTCTGTGTCTGTCTGTCTGTCTGTCTGTCTCTCTCTCTTTCTCACCCGCTCGCAATATTTGTGTGTGTGCATGTGTGTGTGCGCGCCTGTGTAAATGTGGGCATTTGTGTGTGTATGTGGACGTGGGTGTCTGTGTGTGTTTGTTTGTAAAATGAAATAATAGGACAGAGACTCAGAAGTACATATGTAAGAAATACGGAGAGGGGAAAGTGGGGGTATGTGAGGATGGGGGAGGAGAATGGTCGATGTAGAGAAGACAGCAAAGAGAGAGAGAGAGAGAGAGAGAGAGAGAGAGAGAGAGAGAGA
>NW_026411570.1:0-331 GCF_001194135.2 Octopus bimaculoides | reverse complement strand
TCCAAGCAGTGCTGTTTTCTGCAAGTGCTCCACCATTATTGCAGCCCCTAATTGTTCTATGCACTTCCCAGGACTCCGACAATTATTGGTACCATTACCACCTTTTTCAGCCACCACAACTGCTTAACCTCCCAAGCTAACCTATCATATATGTCGACTTCTCAGTCTTCCTTATCGCATACCTTGTTGTCAGCTGGGCATGCTATATCTATGATCCAGCATTGTTTGCTTTCTTTCTCAATTAACACTATGTCTAGTTTCCTATTCTCTACCTCATGGTTGCACTAAATCATAAAATTCCATAGGATCTTTGCATTATCATTTTCGATGA
>NW_026411569.1:0-840 GCF_001194135.2 Octopus bimaculoides | reverse complement strand
TCTCGCCCGGCAATGGGCCAAGAGGAAACTGTCCCTAAAAGGTCGAGCGGAGGTGACGAACACGAACATCGCGTCTGTCATCTACTACCGCTCTCCCTTTCACTTCTTGTGGAAGGGAGGCGTTCCATTTGCTGCCAATACGCATTAAAAGGAGGGCTGGGCATGCCGTGGTTGATGATGCACAGACACGCGCAGAGGCTGCGATATCTCCGGCTCTACGTAGACGACGGTGAGCAGGTGTGGTCGCCGTTTGTGAGGCGAGCTTTCCCGCAACTCATCTCCATGACCGAACTGCAGTCGTGGATCAACAAGAGGTCGAGGAAGGGCGAATGGCACCACGAGTACCGCGTTGCTCTCCAGCAACTCTGCCGTCCCGGGTCGACTTGAGCGACTGCAACACAACCAAAGCATTCTATAGGGGATTAGTGGAGGGGGTGGGGTACGACGACGATCTCGGGGTGAACCTGGGCGTTGACAAGGAATACCTGACCCGCCTGTTCAAGACGACTTTCGGGCCGGGACCTATGGACAACTTCCAGAGATCTTTGGCCTGGCAGTGCTATCAGGAAGCGCTACGCGTTTGGGATATGCTCTACAGGCATGGCTCGAGAAACAGAAGTGCAGCTGGACGGCATGGGCTTGCTTCTCCAGGTGCCGAGCCGCAAGCCCACTGACTTTTCCCGGTTGATTTTCGCTCCTGTTACCGCTTTGTAGTCTTTCAGTGTCTCGCCGACCAGCTTGATGTGCTCTTGGATAGACACCATGAGGTGACGTCGTCTGCGTATGCGAACACGCTCGTCACGCAGATAGATAGATAGATAGATAGATAGATAGATAGAT
>NW_026411568.1:288-409 GCF_001194135.2 Octopus bimaculoides | reverse complement strand
ATTTCTTTCTTTCTCCTTCTTTTCTCTCTTTCTCTCTCTCTCTCATTCTCATTTTCTTTCCTCTTTTTCACTCTTTCTTTCTCCTTCTTTTCTCTCTCTCTCTCTCATTCTCCTTATCTTT
>NW_026411568.1:0-104 GCF_001194135.2 Octopus bimaculoides | reverse complement strand
CCTTTTCTTTTCTCTCTTTCATTTCTTTCTTTCTCCTTCTTTTCTCTCTTACTTACCCTTTTCTCTTTTTCTCTCTCTCTCTCTCATTCTCCTTTTCTTTTCTT
>NW_026411567.1:0-320 GCF_001194135.2 Octopus bimaculoides | reverse complement strand
GTGTTTATTTCATGCTTGAAAGATTTCTGCAGTGATAGTTTGATGGCTTTCTGATTTTCAATTTGCTTTCTGGAGAATCTTCTTATTTTTTTTTATGCTTACCAACTGTCACATGAACTGAATTTTGTTCATCAGAACTAAATATATATACATATACATGTGTGTGTATGTATATATATTATATATGTATCATCATCATCATCATTTAACGTCTGCCTTCCTTGCTAGCATGGGTGAGATGGTTCGACAAGAGCCGGCCAGGCAGAAGCCTGCACCAGACTTCTGTGTCTGTTTTGGCAGGATTTTTACGGCTGGATGCC
>NW_026411566.1:0-797 GCF_001194135.2 Octopus bimaculoides | reverse complement strand
TATATATATATATATATATATATATATGTATATACATGTATATGTGTATGCCTATGTATGCATACATGCATGCGCATAAATACAAATGTACACACCAATATATATATATACACACATGTGCATATGCATGTGCACACTGTATGCATGCATACAAACATACACACATGTGCATCCCTATATATGTATGTGTATGTGTGCATGTATGTACTCACACGCACTTATATATACATACACATACATATACATATAAATACATTTATATATATACATAGATACACACATACATACATACACATATAGATATATATGTGTGTGTGTGTGTGTGGATGTGTGCATGTACACTTATGCATATATGCATGCACAAATACAGACACACCCATCAGACATATTAGCACATACACACTCATATATAGGTATAAGCTTGCACATCTACACATCACACTACCCCTTTCTATTTTCCATTCAACAATGTGACCAATTTCCTGTCCACCACACAGTTGATTTTCTAGTATTTTCCAAGTAATTATTGTTGCTGAAATATCAATATCAAATTGTGACTCCACATGACCTTTCTCAACCAATCACAGCCCACCTTCCAGTAATAATAATTGACTTTCTCCAACTAATCTCTCATTCAAATTTCCAATGGCTGAGGATTAGCATCACGCTTTGAAACTTAAAATACTAAGGAATTTGAATCAAACTGTTTTGATCCATATATATATATATAGAGATAGATAGATAGATAATCAAAATAAGCAACAAGGATATCCAGAGGTAATGCAGTGCGATCGTTT
>NW_026411565.1:0-530 GCF_001194135.2 Octopus bimaculoides | reverse complement strand
ATTAAGAAGTTCATTTCACAACTGGTATTTATTTTATCGACCCTGAATGAATGAAAAGTCAAAGTTGACCTCGGCAGAATTTGAACCGAGAATGTGCAGATGGAAGAAATATCAATAGGCATTTTGTCCGGTGCGGTAACGATTCTGCCAGCTCGCTGCCCAAGGCCCTAATATTGGTTTTAGATTTTGGAACAAGGCCAGAAAAATCGGGGGAGGAGGTAATTTGATTGCATCGATCTCGGTGCTTAACTGGTACTTATATTTTCGACCCCAAATGGATAAAAGGCAAAGTCGACCTCGGCACACTAGCGTAGCTAGAGTGTGTGCCGCCCGAGGCGGCCCTTCCGTTTTCCACCTACGGACCCCACGAAAACACATATTGCCTGAAGCAGACCCAAAAGTGCCGCCCCATTAAAATTCTGTAAATAATAATAATTTTTTTTATTAGCTTAAAGCTTTTTAACGATCGTCGTACATTGACCAAAGTTAGTTGTCTAATATTGGGGCATATAAAAAGTGGGTTTTCCATA
>NW_026411564.1:713-1053 GCF_001194135.2 Octopus bimaculoides | reverse complement strand
GAAACTTCCAAAAGCAACAAAATAGCGTGTGTATAAATAATTGAAAGAAGAGGGAAAGATTGATAGGAAAGAACACAAGAATCTAAGTGATTCCAAGCGCAATCCAAAATTTGTCACAGGTCTCAAACACCCGACTTAAGCCAACCCATCAACATCCATGACAACTCTTGCGAAGAAACGCAATGTGTCCTTTTCCACGCCATCCAGAGCTGTGAACAGGAACCTTGGCAACCCCTGACGCCCTCCTCCTGTGTTTAAAACTAAGAATCCTGCCTCTGTGATGGTGTTTGGAGCCGTGGCGAATGATGGAACTGTCATGGATCCACATGTGAATGAGTGT
>NW_026411564.1:241-537 GCF_001194135.2 Octopus bimaculoides | reverse complement strand
AAAGTGCCATTTTTATGAGGGCCAGCATCTGGCCCAGTAATAGCCCAGATCTAAACCTCGATTACATTTTTTGGGTGTACTTCAAGCAAGGACCAATGCTTTACTACACTTGAGTCAACAACTTGAAGAACTGCATCGTGCGTACGACACGCAAAATCAAAAAGGCGGAGGCTGGAATACCTGCAAAAAAATTTCATTCTCGTGTGGAGGTAGTAATTATCCAAAAGAGCGGCCATATTAAGTCATAAAAGGTTTTGTTGTAATAAATGTTACTTGAAAATGATATCTGTCTACTA
>NW_026411564.1:0-170 GCF_001194135.2 Octopus bimaculoides | reverse complement strand
TATATATATATATATATATATATATATATATATATAACATATTGTTTTCGTGTTTTATAGTTGCACCTCTTTATCTATCATTGCAGTTACTTCCTCCGATTGTGCGTGTAAAGTATCTGGCGATCCACATTATTTAACATTTGATGGTCAGATGATACATTTCATGGGAA
>NW_026411563.1:0-292 GCF_001194135.2 Octopus bimaculoides | reverse complement strand
TCTCTCTCTTTCTCTCTATAGAACTACACACAATGGCTGCAACGGTTCATTGGCGATGAATGATGGCCTTTTTTTAAAATCTCGCTTACCAGTCCCTTCAGTAAACTTTAAACAACGCTGACAGCAACATGGCCAACCGGAAATACGGTAACCGCTGAAGCGCTGCACAGCATCAACAATATCAACAACAACAACAACGATGACAATGACGATGACGACAGCATTTTCACCTCCACCACTTTTACTACTACTACTACTACTACTACTACTACTACTACTACTTCCACTGCTA
>NW_026411562.1:0-205 GCF_001194135.2 Octopus bimaculoides | reverse complement strand
TGGTGGTGGTGGTGGTGGTGGTGGTGGTGGTGGTACATTGAAAAGTCATGGCAATCTCCAGTCAGTGTCCTGGACTGAATGTTTTTCCAACTGAGCACATACTATTAAAGGTACCCAGGGGCTATGTAGTGGTTTTGAATTGAATGGCATCGTAAGCCTATGACCAGAAAAAAGTTGGAAGACCTTCTTCACTAACTTATTCTGT
>NW_026411561.1:0-297 GCF_001194135.2 Octopus bimaculoides | reverse complement strand
ACACACACACACACACACACACATATATATATATATATATTTACATGTATCCGTGGGAGCATAACACACAAACACATATATGCATTTAGATTTAGAAATACTTGAATGATTGCATATAAATACTTATACACACTTGTACGACTGCACTTATACACCGATATTACAGTCTGAGTGCACGAACGCACACATGCACGAAATTGTATTCCAACTAGAATTAACGTTACATGCAAATCTCTGCTTTCATATGAGATGTGGAATTTTTTCGTGCATATATATATATATATATATATATATATA
>NW_026411560.1:0-246 GCF_001194135.2 Octopus bimaculoides | reverse complement strand
AACCATGTGGTTGGTAAGCAAGCTACTTACCACACAGCCACGCCTGTATAATTTTAATATATTTTTAGTGTATTTATATTGATATATTTATATATATTTTTTAATGTATTTATATGTTTCATCAACGTTTAATGTCCATTTTGCATGCTGGCATGGGTTGGACGGTTTGACTGGGGACTGGAAAGCCAGGAGGCCTCACCAGGCTCCAATCTGATCTGACAAGGTTTCTACAGCTGGATGCCCTTC
>NW_026411559.1:0-216 GCF_001194135.2 Octopus bimaculoides | reverse complement strand
CTGTTTCAACTGGTGAGCAGCCATTGTTGCTCACCTTTCTTTTTCTTTTCTGACAATGTCGAACCATCGAGAATGTTTTTCTTTTGTTGACCAGCGGGCACTTTATCCTGCTTCAGGGCCTTATTACGGCCCTGGGGGCAATTCTTTTTGATGTGGCCAGCTTCCCAGCACTCATGGCACCTCGGTTGCCGACCCTCAATATTAACGGGGTACTTT
>NW_026411558.1:0-1352 GCF_001194135.2 Octopus bimaculoides | reverse complement strand
CTTGTAAACAGCTAGTATAAATCTAATGTCATATTCCGCGTAGCAAATGTCTTCAGACTTTTCATTAAATCTGTACAATCGCTTTTGTACTCGTCTATGTTTAACGCTATCTTAACATCAGATTTGTACCTATAGACAACTAAATTTTGATTGGGGAGCATACACTCTTCGTCTTCTTGTCATAAAATCATTGTCGCTGGTCTGTTATGCGTGTATTTACAAAGGTTTCACAACAACATTTCAATATCATTGTTTTGTATTATGAACGAGTATATCACTTTATCACAGTAGCTTTATATGTTTCAATATTTTTTGCAATGTAACATATTGATGCATTTAGTTACTGATATATGTATGTATGATTGTATGTATATAAATGTTTGTATGTGCATAAAATACACACAGAGGCGCGCTCACACACACACACACACACACACACACACACACACACACACACACACACACACACAGAGAGGATGACGGAAGTGCCTAATACTTCGGAAAAATAATTTAAAATATTTTAGCCTCCAAGGTAATATGATATTTCTAGTCAATCTTAAATATTTTACAGATTAATACAGTAAAGTCACACATTCGTTTTATTTGGTTTCTTTCAGTGAAAGACCAATAGATCAAGATACTCGTAGGTAAAACAATGGAATGTTAAAAATCTGAAACCAAGGAAATGTAATTTAACCCCAATAGGTTACGGTGATTGGAAATTTTGGACAATAAAAACAAAACATTAGAGACGGAAGATTGTATTGGTCGTTGATGTAAGCAGCGGAGAAGTTTCTGATTTATGTGACCTCAATAAATCGTAGTCTGATCAAATGGCAATATTCTTTTCCATTCTAGGCACAAGGCTCGAAATTTTTTGGGAGGGGGCCATTCGATAAGATCGACCCTAGTACTCATCTGGTACTTAAACTATCCACCTCAAAAGTATGAAAGGCAAAGCCGACCTCGGCGAAATTTGAACTCCGAACGTAAACACAGACTAAAGATCAAATGCCAATATTAAGAGTGACTAAGGCGCCTGTCTACACGTTCCGAGTTCAAGTCCCGCCGAAGTCGACTTCGCTTTTTATCTTCTCGGGGGTCGATAAATCAAGTACCAGTTGAACAGTGAGGTTGATGTTATCGACTTGCACTCTACCCTGAAGTAGCTGGCCTTGTACCAAAATTTGACATCAACATTTGTGATTATTATGACTACGCACAATCACACACACACAGACGCATACACATACACACTCACACACACACACACGCATACACATACACACTCACACCCACCAACTACACACACATACGCACACGCATGTATATACACACACAAAAAGAGAGGA
>NW_026411557.1:0-300 GCF_001194135.2 Octopus bimaculoides | reverse complement strand
ATGTATGTATGTATGTATGTATGTATGTATGTCATTATTCAGTGTTATTTTGAGAAATCATGCCAAACGACAAACAGACGGTTTGTAACCCAGACCCAAGGTTTCTTCAATGGAATTTCAACAACATTAACAGGGTATTTTTGTATGTGTTTGTATGTGTGCAATATCGGAAGTATGTGCATATGCAGATTTGCATATTTTGTTTTGTGTATTCTCATGCATGAATTTGCATGGCTAGACATGTACATATATACATACACACTTACATACATACATGCATACATACATACATACATTTTG
>NW_026411555.1:0-875 GCF_001194135.2 Octopus bimaculoides | reverse complement strand
AAGTTTCTCCATTTCTTTTAGAGAAATGTTGTCATCTGCTGGTATTGATAATCAATTAGAAAGGATGTTTTTCTTCATGATCTCTGACAACTATATCTGGCCTATTGGCCTTAATTTCTCTATCTGTGTGTATTGGCATATCCCAGAGTATGGTTGCTTTCTCGTTTTCTGTGACCTTTTCTGGCGCGTGCCTATACCATCCTTTTTCTGTTGTAATTCCATTGTGTTGGCATAGCTTCCAGTGTATGTAGGTCCCAGTTCTGACGTGTTTGTGAATATATTCCTTCTTAGCCAGGACTGGGCAGCCAGAGATAATAGGATTTATTGTTTCTTGTCCATCGCCACATATTCTGCAGTTACTTGTTACGTTTCTTTTCATTATATGTTTTTGGTAATTTCTGGTGGGGAGGCTTTGGTCTTGTGCTGCAATGAAAATCCTTCAGTCTCTGCTTTGAGTCCTGAGTTTCTCAACCATTGCTGGGGTTTTTCTTTGTCTATTTCTTTTGCATTTAGTTTAGCCCATTATTTGCCATGAAGGGGCTTTTCTTGCCATCGTTTTATCATGGTCCGTTGCTGTTGTAGTTTTAGTTTGGATTTGATTTGTTTTATAGCTTTTGTTGTTTCTTCTTCTTTATTATTATCATTGTTGTTGTTGCTGTTGTTGTTGTTGTTCAGGTGACTGCTTGGAATCGAATTCTGAATCTTGGCGTTAGTAGCCCACGTTCTTAACCACTACGCTATATGCCCACGGGCATATGGCGTAGTGGTTAACGAGCGCGGGCCACTAACTCCAAGATTCCGAATTCGATTCCAAGCAGTGACCTGCACAATAATAATAATAATAATAATAATAATGATAATAATAATAATAATAA
>NW_026411554.1:0-996 GCF_001194135.2 Octopus bimaculoides | reverse complement strand
GTCCAACCCATGCTAGCATGGAAAGTGGACGTTAAATGATGATGATATATGTATATGTATGTATGTATCAATGCATTACAGCTGTTTCGGTGCATTACGGTTGTTTTAAGTGGCTCCATTTAATCGATCAATGAAAACATTACATCAATTTGAAAGAAACAGCTCTCCTCAGACGCAGATGACTATATAGATTTCCAATATAAATTATAAACCATTTTTTTAATCCCAGTTTACATCAGTACTAGAAACCAAAATAATTATCTTGTTTCCCTTTGCAATATTTGTGGCAGAATGAATTTAGGGGAAAAGGTATATCTAAAGCCTACTATAATTTAGAGAGTTGCAGAGGAAAATAGTGGGGAGGTGGGCTCAAGAAAAAGGAATGGTGAGATAGTTAATTTATATTTATCTTTATTTCATTTTTAAGATTATGCAGCATATAGTTTACAACCCTTTGGAGTTAAATCCAATGGGAGTTGACAGTTAAGTTCCAGCTGATGGTGATAAATTAATTGATGTCATACTTCCCCACCCCCACCCGACCCTTATTTTACTGAGACCATATATCTAGCTTTATCTACATAAGAGGATATGTCTAAGCACTGCTAGTAAAAGAATGACTGATGAAGAAGAAGTGATAACTTGAAGGAGGAAGGACAGGGGAGCTCGTACATTTTTAGATTGCTGCTGCAGCCGAGGAGCAGTTTCTTTCAAATTGATGTGATGTTTCCATTGATCAATTAAATGGAGTCACTTGACTAGTGAATTTGGTGACTGACCAACAAAAAAAAAAAAACCAACCAAGATTCAACCAAATCAAAAAATAAACCCAAATACTAAGTGAACAAAGATGAACCATCCCACTTCAATTGCATGCACACACACACACAAAAACACACACAGGTACACACAGACATTCACATACCTCCCTTTTACATACGCACATATATATATTCACACAGAGTTGAAACGCTGTTTGATTTATTTTTTCAGCAT
>NW_026411553.1:0-671 GCF_001194135.2 Octopus bimaculoides | reverse complement strand
GTAGTTCGCCTTTTGCTATATAAAATATAGTCAGAATTACACATTTTCTAGTCTCTTAAATATATACTGCGTTTGTATCGATTTGAAAATATGAAAAAATGATTGTATTATTGAGAATCAAATGTAGGATTGGCAATTTGAAATCACTGAAAGATTATCTGTAAGACATTATGTAATTGAAGTAGCGTAGCCAAGTAATGGATCTCGATCCGGGTATATCTAGTTTCTATTTAATGCAGAAACTAAGGAAATATCTTCCGTAAATCTCTAAACAACTGCTGAGATTCTGTAAAAGGTGCACCCTTTTTTTTAGCGTCGGCAACCGTTTAGTAAACAATTTTGCTCCGAACCATGAAGGAAAGAGATAGCGAAGGCATTATTTAAATAAGATAGACTGGAAATTAGGTATTTCTCAACTAGATTTCTAATTATGTAAACGCCTAGACAAGCTTCATTTTCAGTATCTTCAAATAATATATTAGATGTCGATAATTGTAATCATAACTATGCGATTAGTAAGTTCGTGTCGCATTGACGTAAATCTCGTTTTCGCCCCACATCCTAGTTCTTTTTGAATGAGTCTTCTACCATAGCTTCAAGTTGACAAATACTCTGTGAGTGAAATTTGGTAGACGGAAAATGTGAGGAAGCCCATCGTATATATATGTATA
>NW_026411552.1:0-479 GCF_001194135.2 Octopus bimaculoides | reverse complement strand
TTTTATGTGCCACCTGCACAGGAGCCAGTCAGCAGCCCTGGCAACAAACATGCCTGGATGGTGCTTTTAACGTTCCACTGGTATGAGTGCCAATCAGGCGGTACTGTCATCGGCCACGTCAGTGATTTTCATTTCACTTGTCTCAACAGGTTTTCGCAAGCAAAGTCTATTGTCCAATGAATGAAGGTTACTCATGGGCTGGTTATACGTCACTGGCATAGGCCATGTGTTATGGTCTCACGTGGCTTGTCGGGTCTTCTCATGCGCAGCATATCTCCAAAGGTCTCAGTCACTGGTCACTGCCTTGGTGAGGCCCAATATTTGAAGGTCGTGCTTCACCACCTCATCCCAGTCTTCCTGGGTCTACCTCTTCCACAGGTTCCCTCAACTGCTTGGGTGTGACACTTTTTCACACAGCTGTCCCTCATTCATTTGCAACACATGACTATACCAGCGCAGTCGTCTCTCTTGCACACCAC
>NW_026411551.1:1451-1979 GCF_001194135.2 Octopus bimaculoides | reverse complement strand
AGATACACACATGCTCATTCGCACACATACGCACACACATTCGCCGCACACACCCACTCACATACACACAGACACATACACACACATACACGCAAACACTCAATACAAGTCACCGTTGCCATGAGATACGATAATACACACTGATTACGAAAACCTCATCTCAACTTAATTAAGAAACGCTGTGCTGTTGTAATTATGGATGTAACTTAACCGTTAATTATCTATATTTATTTTATTTTTTAATTTTTATCGTATATATCCCATCACAATTCTCTCTAAAGCATATTTGCTTTCCAACAAGTGTTTCTTTTTAACTGGAAACACTCACTCTCTTCCTTAAAACAAATTCACTAATTACGCTCTCTCAACGTATTATTATTATTATTATTATTATTATTATTATTATTATTATTATTATTATTATTATTATCATCATCATCATTATTATTATTTTCAATTTTCATTTGCTTTGAAATACATGCATACATGAATACATACTATGATTGACATATATATATATATACATAT
>NW_026411551.1:0-702 GCF_001194135.2 Octopus bimaculoides | reverse complement strand
ATATGCAGCCGT
This sequence comes from Octopus bimaculoides, assembly GCF_001194135.2. NCBI lineage: Eukaryota > Metazoa > Mollusca > Cephalopoda > Octopoda > Octopodidae > Octopus > Octopus bimaculoides. The sequence continues at coordinate 690 of NW_026411551.1, read as the reverse complement.
ACATAGTGAAATCTACTTTAACAGACTTAATGCGAGATTCAATCTGCAATTAACTACATATAATTATTCAGTGACGAGAGAATACCGCAATTGTTAATATTTTAATTCTTTCGAAATTCCACAGAGATAATTATCTTAAACTTTCGTTCTTATATGACCCCTTTAGCTAATTTATTTAATAAATTTTCTTCGAACAATTATATGTGTCAGTAGTAGGTGCGCACTCTCCGTTCGCAATACAGCGCCTGGAGTCGCTCAGGTTCATCTTCTGGACATGAAAATATTAGTGCACGACGCTGGCATGTAGTCAGACTTGTGAGCATCTCCGCGGTAAATCATTAGTTTTCTGGTCCTGGATTTTTACATGGGTGTAGTTATATTAAACTACGGAAGTTGACAATAAACAAATTAGTTAAGAAGCTTCGTTCGTGACTACGTCTTCTGAGATTCGCTCCTTTGTGTGTGATTAAGGACATATGCCATTTTCTATATCCTGATCTGGACATATACCTTGTGACAGAACAATTTGAGCACATGATCGTGCTACCTATTCCCAGACGGTACCTTCCACTATCTCACAAGTTTCATGTGTAATGTGTATATCTATCTATCTATTTATCTATCAAACCATCTCACTTACTCTCTGTTTCTATATATACATACACAGACACAAATACTCACACACATACA
>NW_026411550.1:0-735 GCF_001194135.2 Octopus bimaculoides | reverse complement strand
ACATAAAGACGGGTTAGAATTGAAGTGCTCAGCATGAGCTAGAATTCAAATTATAGTTAGAATGGAGGCATAAGAGTGGACGACCACAGGAACAATACAGAATATCCCACACAAGATTTTATATATATGTGTGTGTGTGTTTGAATAATTCTAGAATCAATAAATATAGTTTTAAGTCTCTAAAATGTCTAAAATAGTAAGATAAGAGAAAATGAAAGTACACAGGCATATACAAGGACATAAACTTCAGAAATATCATGAATGTTTAACATATTTATTTAAAAATATTTATAAAAATGCATAGTTTCCACAGTTTATGTCCTTGTGTATTCCTGTGTACTTTTATTTTCTCTTATCTTACTGTTTTAGACATTTTAGAGACTTAAAACTATATTTATTGATTCTAGAATGATTTGAACACACACATATATATCAAATCTTGTGTTGGATATGTGGCATTGTTTTTATATATATATACGTGAAAGATCTGTGTGTGTGTGTGTGTGTGTGTGTATATATATATATATATATATATGAATATATATATGAATGATATGTATATGTATATATATATATATGTCTTTTAAGACTCTTCTTTTTGAATGCTCGAAATGAAGAGTAGATAGGCAGCCAAACAACTGATGAAGGGTCCTTGTATTGTTTTCCATTTTTATTTCCTCACTTACGTATTTCACTTGTTTTTCCCTCATTTGTTTGCATATTTCATGTTATTTG
>NW_026411549.1:0-231 GCF_001194135.2 Octopus bimaculoides | reverse complement strand
GTATGTATGTATATATGTATGTGTGTATGTATATGTATACAGTTGCTTGCGTCAGTGTTTCACAGGTAAATCTTTAAAGCAAAATGATTCTGAACTGTATTCACTAACGACCTTTTGGTTTATTAGTACAATAGATAACAATCAGCTGAACTTTCAGCCACACGTGTGGCCATCATCAGTGTCGTCATTTTAAAGTGATACACGCCCACACACACACACGACTCCCTCCCT
>NW_026411548.1:0-222 GCF_001194135.2 Octopus bimaculoides | reverse complement strand
TCCAATATAAGTCCACCCACCCCAACTCCATTACCATATACACCATTACATATTTTCTTTGCCGTTATGCAAACGTGTTAACGAGATAAACATAGCGTGATCTTTCTCCATTTTTCGCACCTTGCGACCAAGATTTCAACGAGTCGCTTAACGACTTATTCAATAACACGTTAGACAGAACGTCTTTCTTATATATATATATATATATATATATATATATAT
>NW_026411547.1:0-247 GCF_001194135.2 Octopus bimaculoides | reverse complement strand
GGTGGTGGTAGTGGTGGTGGTAGTGGTGGTGGTAGTGGTGGTGATGGCGGTGGTAGTGGTGATGGTGGTGGTTGTTGTGGGTGGCGATGGTGCTGTTGGTGGTATCGGTGGTGGTATTGGTGGTGGTGGTAATAGGAGCTAAATCTTCAGAGGTAGCAGACTATATCAAGCCTCATCGACAACAGCAACAACAACAACAACAGCAACACCAAAAACATGGTGATGTTAGAGGGGTGTGAGGGGCACA
>NW_026411545.1:400-588 GCF_001194135.2 Octopus bimaculoides | reverse complement strand
CTTTCTTTCTCCTTCTTTTCTATCTTTCCCTCCCTTTTCTCTCATTCTCTTTCATTCTCCTTTTCATTCCTCTCTTTCTCTCTTCCATTTCTTTCTTTCTCCTTCTTTTCTCTCATTCTCTTCCTTTTCTCTCTCACTCTCTCATTCTCCTTTTCTTTCCTCTCTTTCATTTCTTTCTTTCTCCTTCT
>NW_026411545.1:0-390 GCF_001194135.2 Octopus bimaculoides | reverse complement strand
TCTCATTCTCCTTTTCTTTCCTCTCTTTCTCTCTTTCATTTCTTTTTTTCTCTCTTTCTCTCTCTCTCTCTCATTCTCCTTTTCTTTCCTCTCTTTCATTTCTTTCTTTCACCTTCTTTTCTCTCTTTCTCTCTCTCTCTCTCTCATTCACCTTTTCTTTCGTCTTTTTCAATCTTTCGTTATCTTCCTTTTCTCTCTCTCATTCTCCTTTTCTTTCCTCTTTTTCACTCTTTCATTTCTTTCTTTCTCCTTCTTTTCTCTCATTCTCTTCCTTTTCTCTCCTTCTCTCTCACTCTCTCATTTGCCTTCTCTCTTTCTCTCTCTCTCTCTCTCTCTCATTCTTTTTCTTTCCTCTTTTTAACTCTTTCATTTCTTTCTTTCTCCTTTTCT
>NW_026411544.1:0-428 GCF_001194135.2 Octopus bimaculoides | reverse complement strand
ATATTTATATAAATATATATTCCCTGTAGTTGTAAAATTTCGATGTTTCAGATTTTTACTCCCTCCAGGTTTTCGTGTCGAAGTCAGACATTTTTTTTTAAAATTAAGGAGTTGTTTTATTTTTAGCAATTACAGTATTTAATTTAGGTTCATTAAACAGAATAATTGATTGAAATAACCATATCTTAAATATCACGCAAAACTTATACCATATAAGGTCATAATTAAAATAAGGAACCGGAAGTGTTAATATGCACTCACAAATACACAGATACACGCAGTTGTAGATAGAAATACATGTATATATGCACATACACACACGCACACACATACAAATAGACAAATGTATATATACTCTATGTAAATATACATGCTATTGCTCCTGTCGATAATTAATGAACGCACACACACAAACACACACACACACA
>NW_026411543.1:0-282 GCF_001194135.2 Octopus bimaculoides | reverse complement strand
AACACAACCCCACTATTTACTGACTTATATATATATATATATATATATACTTAGACGCTTTCAAGGTCAACCGGCATATTATTTTTCATGCATTCTGAGGAATCGTGTTCAATAGTTGCCACAAGGAATACAGCATTACGCAAGGTTGATTAAATAGAATAATGGTGAAACGATTAAATGAAGATTTACAATGATTTGCAAATTGATATTTGTTATTATAATACACGCACACATATATATATCTTTTACTTGTTTCAGTCTTTTTGACTGTGGCCATGCTGG
>NW_026411542.1:0-326 GCF_001194135.2 Octopus bimaculoides | reverse complement strand
CGATGAAAAAATTGCGGAGTTGAAATTGGAGCAGTTGAAGTTGCCGTTATTATATTTGGAGTGCCTCCTGGTAGACAACATTATTCGTCCTTCCATCGGTTGCACAAATAGAAAGACTATGGGGACAGCCAACGTACAGTTGTGCGTGTGAGAATACTTCCTCTGTCAGATTCAAACCAACCGCTTCCACTGATTTTCTCTGCGCCTTGTTGATTGTCATGGGAAAGCAGAGTTTGACGGGAAATTGCATCTGTTTAAACTTCTAGGTCGTATCGAAGTGGGTAAGGGACATGGGAGTTATAAGTATGTCTTAGCCAGCGGCCGGT
>NW_026411541.1:381-703 GCF_001194135.2 Octopus bimaculoides | reverse complement strand
CATACAAAGAGGAGGAGGAGGTGGCAGTTGATGATGGAGTGTGTGTGTGTGTGTGTGTCTTTGGAGGCAATTTATATCAATGACATGATAAATGTATATGTCTGTGTGGACGACATCACGTGTGTATATGTTTATACACCTGTGTATGTGTGTAGAGTGGAAGGTTTGTGACTTTCCATACAATTAAGGTCTCAGACAAATTGATATTTTGTTTGAAGTAAATTACTCACCTTACACTCTTCTTTATACACACTCCACTGTGTCAGGCAGTCAGTGTGTGTGTGTATGTATGTGTCTGTGTGTGTATATATGTGTGTATGTA
>NW_026411540.1:0-385 GCF_001194135.2 Octopus bimaculoides | reverse complement strand
AAAAATAATTATTCACACACAAGACTTATTCTGCCACTTAACATAAGGAACCTACACAGCAAACAACCCAAACTTTAGCTACTGGATTCCATACAAACGACTCCTGTCTACTCTCCCACCAAACAGATTAAATATGGAGTGCCTTGATTGCAACTAAACATGTTCACGCAACTGTATCGGCCTTCATTTTAGGCACTAAATATACTGCCACTTGACACTAATGCATAGACATAGTGGGGAAACATACAGAAGGTTCTAAACTTAATCATGTGTTCATTCTCTACAAACACTTGACAGAAATATTCAGAGCATTGATTGTTTAGTACTACCACTGGACTTGTTCAGTCAACTGTGTCAGCCATAACTTATGATGCTAAATATTGTC
>NW_026411539.1:0-314 GCF_001194135.2 Octopus bimaculoides | reverse complement strand
GTGTGTAGGTGTATATACATGTAGTACCTATGTACCTACGTACCTATGTATGCCTGTGTAAGTACATTTTTTTTGTATGTATGTGTGTATGTGTGCATGTATTCATATATCTATGTATCCGTGCATGCACGTGTTGTGTCTTTCACGCAAATGATCTTTCCGTTATGGGATTAGGTTTACATTTGTTTCTCGTGTTATGAGATTAGGCTCGTAAGCGAAACTTATTAACCGTGTTTGCCTGATATTTTGAAATATATTTGACATTTGTTTATGTATTGTCTATTTTCACATTTTTCTTTGTTGCATCTTGTATT
>NW_026411538.1:0-339 GCF_001194135.2 Octopus bimaculoides | reverse complement strand
GATACGTTTGTACAATTCACTTTGTAAAATATGATTATATTTAAGAGTCTAGCGAACACATTTCACCTTGATCTGTTGTAAATTAAGATTTATTATATTTGAAGTTGAAGTCTGCGCTATTGCATATCTGTACTACAAACGAAGTGTTGCATTATTATTACTGAATGTCTACTAACCGGATTAGAAGTTTCTTTTTCTTGTTAGCACGTAGGAAATAAAATACATATAATCCATTATTGTTTACATATCTACACTAACTTTTTTTCCAACATACATTTTACTTTATATATTATAATCCATAAAATCTATAAAATATTAGATTAAAAATTTAATTCAGTT
>NW_026411537.1:0-250 GCF_001194135.2 Octopus bimaculoides | reverse complement strand
ATAGATAGATAGATAGATAGATAGATAGATAGATAGATAGATAGAGATCGTGAGCAAGACAGAGAGAGAGAGAAAGATGAGTTTTCGTAGGTATAACTAGATGTCTATAAATATATAGAGAAATCTGTTTTATTACAATTCTCATAAATATTTTGTATATTCCAATATGGGTTTGCATTCACATACTCTCAAATATTCAGAAATAAACACGTGATTATAGACACACACATTCACACATTCATATATGTAT
>NW_026411536.1:0-722 GCF_001194135.2 Octopus bimaculoides | reverse complement strand
GTGTGTGTATGTATTCTTGATCCTGTGTGCTTTTGTGTGTGTATTTGTGAGTCTGTGTGCGAGTGTGTATGTGTGTTTGTGTGTGTATGTGTATATTTGTGATTCTGTGTGTGTGTGTGTGTGTGTGTGTGTGTGTGATTGTATGTGTGTGTGTGTATTTGTGTGTTTTATAGTACATTAGAATGTGCGTATACGTAGTCTGATCAATAAGTATCCGAACTGTCGCCATAGTAACGAAATTATAGCACGCAAAGTGAATGAAGCCGCTTGACACAAATTGACCTTAGACCCTGTTGTGCATGCGCACTAACTTTTAACGGATTTGGAGAATCCGCGCTAGTCCCTTTTGCCCTTTCTTCAGAAAATCTAACATTTCTAGGCTTTTTTTTTTTGGTAAATACACATTTTTTAAAACATGTGTAACTTACTTCAACGTTATGGTGGTTAAAAAACTTGCAAACTTGTTGACCTTTCGGTACATTTTTCCATTTAATGAAAAGAATTATTTTTGCAAAAACTTGAATCAATTTTTACATCAATACTTGGAAACAATATCACTAGAAAGTATTTATCCAGCTTCCCTTACATTCTTTCTATTTATCTCTCTATCAAATCGTGTCTTGTTCTCTCTATTCTCGCTTGCTCCCACACACTTTCTCTCTCTCTCTCTCTCTGTATATATGCATGCATACACACACACACACACACATATATATATATAT
>NW_026411535.1:0-229 GCF_001194135.2 Octopus bimaculoides | reverse complement strand
AACTCATACAGCATTATGTGCCTCAAATGCTCCTTAGACACTTCCATGTTTGAAGTGCTTATTAATAAGGGTAATTCCAATTAGATTATCCTGCAAAATGAAATTTAATTGGTTTAAATGTGTCTAATTACATATGAATATTACTTGATGCCATTAGACATTCTAAATATTATTAGAGTGTTTACAAATTGAAAATATGGAAATCCAGACATTACTTATGGGATGACTG
>NW_026411534.1:0-296 GCF_001194135.2 Octopus bimaculoides | reverse complement strand
TTAAATGCATCTATTTGGGCCACAATCGTGGCCTGTCGACCTGTGCCTGATGGCCACGATCGTGGCCCGTCGCGCTTTATGTCTTAATGAAATAAATTGAAATTTATCTAAAATCAATACAACACACAATTTCTTTCCATTAAACCATAAAGCACTGGGATTTGCACTTACATAGCACGGACTTCTGGGCACATATTATGAAAATGAGACTACCATGCACACGTAAGAAACAAAATTTAGTTAAAATATCTGGATCTTTTTTAAAACGGGGGCCACATTTTTCATTAATGTTTTAC
>NW_026411533.1:0-300 GCF_001194135.2 Octopus bimaculoides | reverse complement strand
AACAGCTGGCAAAGCGGTAACACCTTACATTTCCCCCTAATTTTCCCTGTCTCTGTAATCTGTGTAACTTTGCTCTGTTAATATATAAATATCTATATACTTATATATCAATATTCACTTCTGTTTTCTCTCTATTTACATGTATTTTTGCACATATATTTTGTATATCTAGCCCGAGATGTTTTATCTGTTTATTTGCCTTATCATCTCAGCCTCTCTGTCTGTCTGACTGTCATTGTATACATACATTCGTACATACGTACATACATACATACATGCATACATACATACATACATACA
>NW_026411532.1:0-836 GCF_001194135.2 Octopus bimaculoides | reverse complement strand
TATCTATCTATCTATCTATCTATCTACCTACCTACCTATCTACCTATCCACCTGTCTAACTGCCCACTTGTCTGTTGGTCTGTCTGTCTGTCTCTCTCTGTCTCTCTGTCTGTCTGTCTGTTTCTCCTCTCTCTCTCTCTCTCCCCTGCGAACCCATGGAAAACAAACTTCAATCAGCTATTCTGATTATATGTCTGTGCACTCGTTTGAATATGGCGTGTGCCAGAGAGTTTGCAAATCCAATGGGGGTCTTAAAAGACATGTTAGGATCCACAGTGAGAAGAACTTACTTGCAGGTATTGATAGTGAAAATCAGAGGTGCAATCTGTGTGGGTGCTTTTCCAAAACACTGTCTGGTTTAAAAAGCCACATCAGACGCCATGAACGGGCTAAGGTGTAGGTGCAGGAGGTGGTCAAACTCTGTGTAAGGAGTAGACAACCACCATACATATATATATATATCAATAATAATAGTGGTTGTTTCTTATTAGGAACAAGATGATTAATAGAACTGCAAAAGAAGTGCTCAAGTAAATGAGACGAGTATAACAAACTTTGGTTGTAGAGCAAACCTATATATATATATATATATAAGTTTATGTATATATTGATATTATCTCTGTTATTAAAACTTTCGATAATTTAAATACGTTAATAGTTACCAGAGGTAGCAAAATTACACTAAAAACCAGATATCACAGTCGTTTTACAGGTAGAGATACCAAGTTAAAGTGATACATTTTGAGAAGAAATGGATAATAATAAATCGAGCAAAACGCATGTCAATATTTTGAAACATGTGTAGTAATTAAAGGAACTTTTATTGACATGCGTTT
>NW_026411531.1:0-581 GCF_001194135.2 Octopus bimaculoides | reverse complement strand
ATCAACTGGAACCCTCGACGTCGTAAGCGACGGAGTGCCAACAATATTGTTAGTAATGTGTGAATATTGTTATTTGTTCCTTCTTCATGAGCTTCCAAACACGTTCTGCATTTTACACCAGAAAATGTATTTGCTATAATTGAAATACAAAGGAGACAGTATGTAATATGGGAGGGTAATTAAAGTGAGTTACTTGTGTAATTGCTTACAATGAAATTTTGATAAAATGAATTGGTGAATGTGATTAAATGAAATAGAATTATTAAATATAGGGAATTAAGAATTCATTAACATGGGTTTAATTTGTTAAGAGCTACTAATAGATATCTTTACATGTAGTTTTATTTAAATATATTACAGCAGGGGGTGGGGGTGGAGAATATAATGCTTAGTTGTCAATATTTTGATGAAAATTTTATAAGTGTATTTTAAACGCTGGCATTTATCTACTGCGCGGTAGATTTGAAAAATTAGATTGTATAAGCATGAGGCATATATTTGATTGCCTTGTGTATATATGTTCTTTCTAGTATGAGGGAATCCTATGATGGATACCTCTTATGTGTTTAAATGTACACTGT
>NW_026411530.1:0-590 GCF_001194135.2 Octopus bimaculoides | reverse complement strand
GTTTGTGTGTCTGTGTTTGTCCCCCTAGCATTGCTTGACAACCGATGATGATGTGTTTATATCCCCGTCACTTAGCGGTTCGGCAAAAAGTGACCGATAGAATAAGTACTAGGTTTACAAAGAATAAGTCCCGGGGTCTATTTCCTCGACTAAAGGCGGTGCTCCAGCATGGCCACAGTCAAATGACTGAAACAAGTAAAAGAGTAAAGAGTAAAGAGTAGGCAAAGAAAAAAGACCAGCTAACATGCACCTTATAAATACAATCTCTAAGCAGAATGAAATATTTCTAAATCTCAATGTGTAACATTTATTTTTCTTGTTATCCACATTCCAGCGCTGAAAACTAGCTTCTTCCTTCTAAGAAAAATTCTAATAGATATATTTCATAAAAAAACGATTTCCATACATCATACATACAGTAATGAATCTGTTTGTCATTCTTATATATCTAAATATCTATACTATGATCACAAATATGTCTCTACATACACACACACACACAAACACAAACACATACCCTTACACATAGGCACACACACGCGCATTGTGTATGTGTGTGTGTGTGTGTGTGTGTGTGTGTGTGTGTGTGT
>NW_026411529.1:0-248 GCF_001194135.2 Octopus bimaculoides | reverse complement strand
CTATCTATCTATCTATCTGCCTACAGATATATCTCTCTAGCTCTGTCTCTCCCCACCTAGATATATACAAATATATAATGTATACATGAATACATATGGGCTTGTACATATGTAGATTCTAATATATATTTCTTAGAACAGCTACAAATTTTTTTAGCCAAACTCTGTATTGTAAACAATAAACAAGTTCTGTTGTGCCTGGGGAGAGTCATTCTCTTTTAGTGCCTTATCATTTAACACACTCACCG
>NW_026411528.1:0-335 GCF_001194135.2 Octopus bimaculoides | reverse complement strand
TGTGTTTGTCAGGGTGGTGAGTGCATGTGTAAGTGTGTACGTGCATGAACCTGTGTATGTGTGTGTCTGTGACTGTTCGTTGTGACTGTTAAATTGTACTGGCGTGTGTATGTGTGTTTTTCTAGGAATGTATGTGTGTGGTTTTTACTGGGGAATGGATAATTGTGTTCGTGTGTGTGCGTGGATTGTATTGTATTTTTGTATCTGCTTATGTGTTAGTATGTGTGTATGGATGTGTGTATATATGAGTGTGTCTGTGTTTGTTGTAGATGTATGTTCCTGGAAGATAAGGGTATTGCGAATGCGTGTAGGGTGTATGCATGTGTGCAGAAAGT
>NW_026411527.1:0-606 GCF_001194135.2 Octopus bimaculoides | reverse complement strand
TATATATATATATAAACCTGATAAATTGTATTACACATTTATAGCCAATAATGTCATTAATTAAATGATTAAAATTAATTTATTCATATAATGCCTATCCTTATCTGAGTTAAATCATCGGTATAAATATTAGTACTAAAGATATATTAATGATATATAAATATAAATTAATATAAATAAATAGCAAAATCAGTCAGACTTATTATTTATCAATACAAATGGAATAATAACAATCTACTTCTATTTACCAAAAAGAAATTTACTCGCATGAGTAAAGGCTAAACTCTTTTCAGAATGTATGTTCAACAGTAATTTGCAGATAATAAACATTTGACATAATTCTTTAGTAAACAACTCACATCTTTTGTTCGCGATATTATAAGATTGAGAATGGCTAATAATATTCCAGTGCAATTTAAAATCTAATCACCTATCCTTTAGCTCCCATATGAATTTACTCAGACCAGTTGAGTTCATCTTTTTCCTATCCTTAAAACTTTTTAAGTGGTGGTTAGAGAAGTGAGTTTTAAATTTATTAGATGTCGATCCAATGTATGTATACTTATTATTAAGTGAATCAATCTCACATTTACATACAATATTATA
>NW_026411526.1:0-444 GCF_001194135.2 Octopus bimaculoides | reverse complement strand
ATATATATATATATATATATATATATATATATATATATATATTATTCATTCAGCACTGCACAACATCGTTGTACTACTTTTCTGATGTCACGAAATGACATCTCTATGTGTGTATATATACTGACTCTTGATTAATTTTATTCAATAAATTCTACAGCATGACCTACTTGCAGTACGTTTTTCTATAGAAGCAATCCTGAAATGCTACTAAATGCCTCCATTGTGTAATATCTCTTTCGCTGACAACGTTGCCACACACATTATCGTATCGTTAGGAATCATAAATACTATGCCGCACTCTTCCTCTCTTTCTATGTCATTCTCTCTCTCACATACTCGCCATTTTTCTGCCTCACATTAACTATATGTATGTCTCACTCTTTGTATATGTGTATTTATAAATACATTGCTTTGATAGATAGATAGATAGATAGATAGATAGAT
>NW_026411525.1:0-323 GCF_001194135.2 Octopus bimaculoides | reverse complement strand
ACAGACAAATATGTATACACACACAAACACACACATTGTTGTGTCCGTGGAGAGTCATGTGCTCGCGTGCGTGCACGTGTATGTGAGTTGTTCTGTTGTAGTTTCAGCGGTCTCTTTCACTGAATGACCATATTGAGAGGACGTAAAACGAACCAACACCGTTTATCAAGCGATGATGAGGACAAATACAAGCAGTAACACATTCATATAGATAAATATATATACACCCATACACACACATACACAAACACACACGCACGCGCACGCTCGCACACATAGGCATGTGTATATATATATATATATATATATATATATATATATAT
>NW_026411524.1:0-202 GCF_001194135.2 Octopus bimaculoides | reverse complement strand
GCTTACCTTTGTGAAGAGTTACGTCAATCCTTTTAAAATATTATTATTGTTGTTCTTGTTGTTATTGTTATCATCAGTTAATTAAACAATTCATTGACCTCTCTTCATGGTGGTTTTCACTAATAACTGTTCTAGTACACCTGTCTCAACAAACTTTGAGTTGAGATATGCATCAATTTATATACATACATACATACATATA
>NW_026411523.1:0-474 GCF_001194135.2 Octopus bimaculoides | reverse complement strand
GAAAAAAAAAAAAATGTCTGATATCTATGATGTAAAAACATCAATGAAAGAAATATCAATAAAAAATATAAATCAGATACATATGGATTTTGGTAGCGTCATATTGATGAATTATTAAGTACGAGCTCTATTGATTTTTTTGGTTTTGTTTTGTTTTTGTCACTCCTTTGTTTTCTTCTATAGATTATAGCAAATTCTTCAAAGTCTTTTTTCCCCCGGGGCATTCATCACGTGATTATTAGAGGTTCTCTTTCTCGTTGTATCTTGTTGATTTGCTCGTCTTAGGCATAGTTAATAAGAACTATGTCGACCTACATCGAAATTGCTTTATTTGCTCAAGGAACATAAATTTTTTTTATACTTTTTAATTATTTTCTTTTATCATTATTATTATTATTCAGTAGTTTTATTCTTATAACGTGCCTTCACTTCACTACCGAGCGCAGCTCTGTGTGCCTTATTATTATTATTATT
>NW_026411522.1:0-256 GCF_001194135.2 Octopus bimaculoides | reverse complement strand
GTGTGTATTTGTATATGTATTTGTGTATTTGCATGAATGCATGTGTGTGTGTGTGTGTATTGGTATGCATTTGTGCACAAGTATGTATTTGCATGTGTATGTGTGTGTCTGCGTGTGTTTATATGTATTTATGTGGTTGCATATTTGGATATGTATGCTTGTATGATTGATCATGTGCATGTATGTGTTTGTGTATGTATTTGCTTGTATGTGTATGCGTGAATGTATGAACATATGTGTGTGTGTGTGTGTGTGT
>NW_026411521.1:0-1223 GCF_001194135.2 Octopus bimaculoides | reverse complement strand
TATACATATATGGATGTATATATGTGTGTATGTGTGTATGTGCGTGTGTTTGCACGAGTGTGTATGTATATATGTACAAGTCTATCAAGATTATCTATGTATGTATGTTTGTATGTGTGTGTGTTTGTGGGAGTGTTTGTGTGTTTACGTGCGTGTGAGTGTTGTGCGTGTATGTGTGTTTACGTGTGTGTGTGTGTGTGTGTGTTGTGTCTGGAAGTGTGTCTCTATATATTTTTTCTTCTTCTATCAACTTTTGCGCAGCTTCATGCCAAGAGATGATTTACTCCGTAAAAATAGATAAATAATTAAATAACACAGTTTAATAACAGTTGCAATCATGGATATAATAATAATAATAATAACAATAATGATGATGATGCTGATGATGATGATGCTGATGATGATGATGATGATGATGATGATGATGATAACATCAATGATGATGATGAGGAGGAGGAGAAAGAGGATGTCGGCCATTACAGCGTCTGTTGAAGTGACACATATGGGAGGGGATGTGGTGATGATGATAGTGTTGGTAGTGGTGGTGTTGAGGATAATGATGATGATCTTGATGATAATGATGAGGAGGAGTAGGATAATGATGATGATGATGTTGATGGCGATTAAGGTGGTGGACAGCAGTGGCAGTGGTGGTGGTGGTGGTGGTGGTGATTGTGATGGTGGCCGTGATGATGTTCATTATTATCACCATCATGGGGAGTGGTGGTCATTATCAAGCGGGGGTGTAACGATGGTGGTGATGCCAGTGGTGTCGGTGGTGGTGATGATCTGGAAGCCCCGGTCGGGGTGAAGCTAGTGATGTGACGTGGGTGTGAAAGGTGGCGAGGGGGGGTGAGAAACAGGAAAATGGAGGACGGTAAAGTTGATGGTGATAATGGTGGTGATGTGACGATTATGATGATGTGACGACGGCGATGACAACGATGCTGCTTCTGCTTCTGCTGCTACTGCTGCTGCTGGTGGTGATGATGATGATGATGATGCCGACAATGAAAACGAGGACAACGATAATGATGTTGACGATAATGATGCTGTTGATGCTAATGTTCATAATGATGGATAAGAGGCTAATAGCTATTAACGACAATGATAAAGAAGATGACGAAGGGAACGATGGAGATGATGATGATGATGACGCGATGACGACGAGGACGACAACGACGATGAAAGTGATGATGATGATGATGAAAAGGAAACTAAAG
>NW_026411520.1:0-400 GCF_001194135.2 Octopus bimaculoides | reverse complement strand
CTGGGGCTGGTAAGCTGGAAGGCTGCAGCAAACTCCAGTCTGATTTGGCATGGTTTTCTATGGTTGGATGTCCTTCCTAACACCAACCACCCTGAGAGTGTAATGATTGCTTTTACGCTCCACTGGCGTGGGTGCAATTTGCATGACAACAGTATCTACCACAACTGCAATTTTGCTCAGCTTGATGTGTCTTCTTATATGTATGTATGTATGTATGTATGTATGTATGTATGTATGTACGTACGTATGTATAAACCATGACAAAGCTGACATAGGGGCTCGGCAGACTATGGGACTAATCACACACTGTGCAGTATCAAACCGTCCAGCCCATGCCAGCATTCTAAACGTACATTAAAGGATGATGGTGATGACCATATGTGTATGTGTGTATTTACAC
>NW_026411519.1:0-422 GCF_001194135.2 Octopus bimaculoides | reverse complement strand
ATGACATGAAGGACTCAAAACAAGAAAACAAACATTAAAGAAACAGATTTCGATAATCCAAATCCATTGGGGACTTACTCTTGAACTGCCAGGTGTAAAGGTGTGTTACCGTTTTCGTCCATTTTATTGGCATCGATGCCATTCTGTTGTAGGAGAAGTTCAATAGTATCTGTTTGTCCATTAAAAGAGGCATGATGTAGAGGTGTCAAACCTCTGTTGTCCACAGCCCTGACATCAGAGCCATTTTGTTGTAGAAGTTCAATAGTGTCTGTGTGTCCACTAAAAGAGGCATGATGTAGAGATGTCAAACCTTTGTTGTCCACAGCCCTGACATCAGTGTCATTTTGTTGTAGAAGTTTTATAGTGTCTGTGTGTCTATGAAGAGAGGCAACATGTAGAGGTGTCCAACCTTGGTCATTTTG
>NW_026411518.1:0-626 GCF_001194135.2 Octopus bimaculoides | reverse complement strand
ATAAAATAGGTGAGTGAATTAGGAAGGAAGTGAATAAATATACTCAATTTTTTGAGACAATTGAATTAACCAATTGACATGTTCATGAGTTAATTATTTAATCAAGGATTAGTCATTTAGTTAAAATTCATGTATGAGAATAGCAATGGGATCCAAAGAAACACTGCCAAGGATTTCAAAATACAGATTGGTATTAACATTATTCAAGACACAGTGGAGAATAAACAAAAGATGCCAACCTTGAAAGTTGTTTATTTTAGTATTGTAATGACAGAATTAACCCTTTCGTTACCAACCCAGCTGAAACTGGCTCTGGATCTGAGTACAAATGTCCTGTTTTCATAAGTTTTGAATTAAAATCTTCCACCAAACCTTAGTCACAATTTATGTTCCTAACACTAGCTGAATGATAACTAAATTGTTATACTTAAAGTGATTGAAAGAAACACAGAGCATCTCAAAATAAATACAGTAACGAAAGGTTTAATGAAAAATAAATAATGGAAAAGTAGAAATTAATTATAAAGGACAAGGAGACTTTTTTCTGCAAAATAGGGGACAATGACACTTTTTTTTTGCAAAATAGGGGTAGCTTATCCTGTTCAGGCTATATTATTAGTATTATC
>NW_026411517.1:0-312 GCF_001194135.2 Octopus bimaculoides | reverse complement strand
GTATCCTTCAGTTGGTCCTCAACCAAATCCTTGTAGTATTCCACATCCATAATAACAATTGCACCCCCTTTATCTGCTTGCTTAATTATTATTCCTTCATTACTTTGTATGTGTTTAAGTGCAGATATCTCTGATTTGTTAATGTTAGGCCTAACCTTAGTATTGTGTTTTAGGGGAAAATTTGATAGGATATAGGTCAAGGTAGATATTTCTGCCTTTTGGTAGGGTGAAATTTGATTTATTCCTTACTAAGGATTCTTCGGCCTCCTCCTCCTCCTCCTCATCATCATCATCATCATCATCATCATTATT
>NW_026411516.1:0-241 GCF_001194135.2 Octopus bimaculoides | reverse complement strand
GCCCAAGAAGACTTTCGCCGGTGTAACATGAAAATTGACAAAACCAGGAAATTCCAATGTCTCAGGTTTTATTTCAGAGATTTCCTTCTCCTAGCTAGACTACCAACCAAGGTTAAAGAGCTTCTACCTGCCTATGATGTAAGTTATCCCATTCCAGACACCAAAGTGACACTCAAACACTCTATAAAGTCATCAAATATCACTCCGGTGACCGATGTGGAGTAGCTCATTCATAGATTAA
>NW_026411515.1:0-708 GCF_001194135.2 Octopus bimaculoides | reverse complement strand
CGGTTTCCGTCTACCAAATCCACTCACAAGGCTTTGGTCGGCCCGAGGTTGTTATAATAGAAGACACTTGCCCAAGGTTCCACGCAGTGGGACTGAACCCGGAACCATGTGGTTGGTAAGCAAGCTACTTACCACACAGCCACTCTCCTGGTTTCTAACTAAGATACAAAGCTCCAACTTTAGAATGTAGTTAACAAAAACACATTGACTTTTGAAACTTGAGAAAAGCTTTCCATATTTTAACTGTTCCACTTACAGATTGTATTTGTAATGTGCGAGTTAGATGCTTGATTTAAAAAAAAAAAACCCATGGCTTATCCTGATTGTCATTTAGGCATTGACTCCCCAAACCAAGAGCACAAATTAATATTAGCGTAAATTTGAATTTATAATCAAGATATAGAAGCTGGAGGTATCGAAGCAATTGTCCTTTGTTATCCTCTTTCTCTTCGATTCACGTCATCAGGTCAGCTGACCTCTATGACGGCACATACTTCTTCTTGTCTGTCCCAAACAACAATATCCGGCCTGGTTACGTTTACACTTAACAGATGTTTTAATGGGAATGTTCCACCACTGTTTCTTGTGTTGGTGTTTGTGTATGTATTCAATAGCAGCTGCATTCTCTGTACTTTTTCCATAGCAGTCTTTTTTCGGAATGTCTTTGAATATTGCTTTTGCGACAAATGTATTTATGTATGTAATGCG
>NW_026411514.1:0-661 GCF_001194135.2 Octopus bimaculoides | reverse complement strand
ACGAGCCACTTTTAGGTCACTTGACCATTTAACATCCTACTACTATCCTATCATCCTGCATTCTCTTAATATTCTGTCTCCTTCTTCTTCGTCTTCCGCCTCCCCGCCATCTCCTTCCGTACGTTACTACTACTGATATTTAGAATAACACCTACGCAAGTACTATAAACAATACATTCAAAAGAGATATCTCAAGTATTCAAACACCACTACCATCCACAACAAGTCACTTTCAAGGCACTTGACCATTTAACATCTTACCACTATCATATCACTCCCGCATCATTTTCTTCTTCTTCTTCTTCTTCTTCTTCTTCTTCTTCTTCTTCTTCTTCTTCTTCTTATTCTTATTCTTCTTCTTCTTCTTCTTCTTCTTCTTCTTCTTCTTCTTCTTCTTCTTCTCTGCCAAGAATTCACAACGACCTCGAAACCACAAGAGTAAACAAGAGAGACAGAGATAGGCAGAAACAAGGAAAATGCCCTTTGTATTTGAATACTCTCTCTTTTACTCTTTTACTTGTTTCAGTCATTTGACTACAGCCTTTAGTCGAACAAATCGACCTCAGGACTTAGTTTTTGGAAGCCTAGTACTTATTCTATCGTTGTCTTTTACCGAACCGCTAGGTTACGGGGACATAAACACACCACCATCGGTTGTCAA
>NW_026411513.1:122-266 GCF_001194135.2 Octopus bimaculoides | reverse complement strand
TATCTATCTATCTATCTATCTATCTATCTATCTGTCTATATCTATCTATCAATTTGTCTGTCTATCTATACATCTATACTAATTTACACACACACATGCTCACACACACACACACACACACACACACACACACACACACACACA
>NW_026411513.1:0-112 GCF_001194135.2 Octopus bimaculoides | reverse complement strand
ACACACACATATATATATATATATGTTAATATATCCATGCATATACATATATGTATACATGCAAATATGTGTGTGTATTCATATATGTATATGCGCGTGTATGTCTATGTGT
>NW_026411512.1:0-461 GCF_001194135.2 Octopus bimaculoides | reverse complement strand
AACACGTCGCCGCTACATGCTTTTGTTTGTGCATTTGCGCGCACATGAAATTACATCTTCCGCATTACTCTTTGACTACGTGCTTTGACTTCTTTATACTAGTTTCAAATTTTGGCACAAGTCCAGCAAGTTCTGAGGAGGGGATAAGTCGATTACATCGACCCCAGTGATAAACTGGTACTCATTTTATCGGCCCCTGAAAGAGATGAAGGGCAAAGTCGACCTTAGCGGAATTTGAGAAACGTAAGGATAGACGAAATGCCGCTTGGACTGACTCGCCTATATAAATTCGGAAATGCTGCTTCTCTTATGTAATGCGCGATGTCGCCTGGTCGAGCATACATGATTTTTGCCAGCATTTTCAAATTTATAATCTTGAATATCATACTGATGACAGAAATGGATTTTTTCCACTATTCTGATCCAGAAACGCGTCTATGATTGACTAAGACTGGTTAGTT
>NW_026411511.1:0-678 GCF_001194135.2 Octopus bimaculoides | reverse complement strand
CGTTTAGCGGTTAGCGTTTAGCGTTTTGCGTTTAGCGTTTAGGGTTAGCGCTTAGCGTTTAGCGTTAGGATTACGATTAGCCTTAGAATTAGTGGTAGGGTTAGGGTTAGAGTTAGGGTTTAGCGGTTAGGTTTAGCGTTAGGGTTAGGGTTAGAGTTAGTTTTAAGGTTAGGGTTACGGTTAGGGTTAGAATTAGGCTTTGGGTTTAGCGGTTGAGTGGTTTAGCGGTTTAGCTGTTTAGCGTTTTAGCGGTTTAGCGTTTTAGCGGTTTAGCGTTTTAGCGATTTAGCGAATTAGCGGTTTAAGGGCTTTAGCGGTTTTAGAAGTTTAGCGGTTTAGCGGTTTATCGGTTTAGCGGTTTCACGGTTTAGCGGTTTAGCGGTTTAGCGATTTAGTGGTTTAACTGTTTATAGGTTTAGCGGTTTAGCGATTTAGCGGTTTAGAGGTTTAGCGAATTAGCGGTTTTAGAGTTTTAGCGGTTTAGCGGTTGAGCGATTTAGCGGTTTTATCGGTTTATCGGTTAAGCGGATTAGCGGTTTAACGGTTTTGCGGTTTAGCGGTTTAACAGTTTAGCGGTTTTAGGGGTTTAGCGGTTTAGCGGTTTAACGGTATAGCGGTTTAACAGTTTTGCGGTTTCACTGTTTAGCGGTTAGCGGTTAGCGGCTAGCTGTTAGCTGT
>NW_026411510.1:0-784 GCF_001194135.2 Octopus bimaculoides | reverse complement strand
CTTAGCTTAAACCTTTTCGGGCTTTTTTTTCTAACATTTATATATTTATTTATTTATTTGGCTTGTTTACTTATTTATTTTTATTTATTTAGTTATTTCCATTTATTTATTTATCTATTAAAAGTTTTTTTTACATATGTTTTTCTTTTTGTGGGCGGAGGGGTGGGGTGTTATCTTAAGCGTTTTTACTTTTTAGTTTTGTTATTTAGTTTCTTTTTTATCTTTTGATTCGCATACCGCTCCATACACAGAAACACACACACACACACACACACACACACACAGAAACACATAAATACATAAATATGCGTAATATATATATATATAAATATATATATACACATACGCACACACATATATATATATGCACACATTTTGCATATATACTTACATACACACACACACACACATACACACACACATACTACATATACAGAGATAGATAGATAGACAGACAGACAGACAGATAGATAGTGAGAGAGAGGGAGAGGGAGAGAAAGTTTTGAGACAGACATACATACAGACAGACGGTGATAAATAGTTAAATGAATATATATATATAAAGGTAAACATGTATGCATATATATATATATATATATATACAAACGCACGCACATGCACACATAAATATATATATAAATACACACATACACTCACACACACATATACATACGTGCATGCATAGCATCAGTGTATTTAAAAATGTCACTGTATTTAACAATAAACTGTCAATTCTCTGTATGATTTTGTTGTCTTTTTCTCTCTTTCTGCTCTCTCTCTCTCT
>NW_026411509.1:0-260 GCF_001194135.2 Octopus bimaculoides | reverse complement strand
TATGTATGTATGTATGTATGTATGTGTTTATATTATGAGCGTGTGTGTTTTGCACGCTATATTATATATAAATATATTGCATATGCACACACACATATGCACAGACACACACACTCACGTGTATACATACATACATATATATATATATATAAAGGGGTTTGTATGATAATGTATAGAAGAATATATTATTTAAAAGAGTTCCAAGTCTGTTTTTTTATGTTTTATTTATATTCTTATAAAATTAATGTGGGATACAGAAT
>NW_026411508.1:0-358 GCF_001194135.2 Octopus bimaculoides | reverse complement strand
TATTATTATTATTATTATTATTATTATTATTATTATTATTATTTCTTCAGGCTGACAATAAATATATTGACTTGATTAAATACAGCCACGCAATTTCTTCATAGAAAACTGTCTCTGCGTCTTCTTTTTCTCTTCTTTCTAACCCTGCCGTGTTGAAAATTGTATATATACATACATATATGCATATATGTGTGTGTCTCTGTGTGTATGTGCGTGTGTGAGTGCGTGTGCTTTTGTGTATGCGTTTATGCACATATATGTATTTCGAGATACGCATACATACACACAGATGCATATATAAATATGCATGGATGTATATCTGTATTTATGTATATAATATACATGCACAAATAATATA
>NW_026411507.1:0-535 GCF_001194135.2 Octopus bimaculoides | reverse complement strand
GTACGTACGTCCATTCGATCGTTGATACGTGCATACGTACGTAAATTCGTTCGTACGTACGTTCGTTAATTCGTTCATACGTAGGTTCGTTGGTTCGTACGTTGGTTCGTTTGTACGTACGTACGTTCTTTCGAAATTTTCGGCCTACGTAATGCGTACGTACGTTCGTTCTTTCTTACTTACGTACGTAAGTTCGTTCGTACGTACGTACGTTCGTTAATTCGGTCATACGTACATTCGTTCGTTCGTACGTTTCTTCGTTCGTACGTACGAACGATCTTTCATTTATTCCTGCCTACGTATTACGTACGTACGTTCGGTCGTTCGTTCGTACTTACGTACGTACGTTCGTTCTATCATTCGTTCGTACATACCTAGGTACGTTCGTTCGATCGTTCACACGTACGTACGTACATAAGTTCGTTCGTACGTACGTACGTTCGTTAATTCGTTCATACGTACGTTCGTCCGTTCGTACGTTGGTTCGTTTGTACGTACGTTCTTTTTTTATTTCCTGCCTACGTAATACGTACGT
>NW_026411506.1:0-394 GCF_001194135.2 Octopus bimaculoides | reverse complement strand
CTTCTGCTCATGATCAGAGATGCACATATCGTCAGCCACCAAGAGACATTACTCAGCTGGTTATGGTCAAACAACTGACAAGCAAATCTGTGGTATTAAGCAGAATATTTGCTGTAGCCCATCTTTTATACCAAGACAAAGCAATGTACATGATAACACTTCCAGTCAGTTAAGATCAGAAGTCATGAGAACCACTGCCTGGTACTGCATCCGGGCATTTATACTGCACCCTGGCATTGGTACTGCATCCAGGCATTGATACTCCATCCGGGCATTGGTACTGCATCCGGGAATTATTATTATTATCATTATTATTATTATTATTCAATAGTCTTATTTTTATAATGTGCTTTCACTGCACTACTGAGTGCAGCTCTCTGTGCCTTGGGTATGT
>NW_026411505.1:0-300 GCF_001194135.2 Octopus bimaculoides | reverse complement strand
ATATGCACACATACATATGCATTTACTTGTACACTCACATATACAATTATGTATGCTTAATTTTGTTTAGTTATGTTTGAAAATAGAAGGGGAGAAAACCATGTAAGTTTGAGAATAATTTTGAAGTATACAGAAGTTGTCTGTAGATAAAAATTAAATAAACAAATAAGTAAATAGGCACATATAAATTTAAATTGCATATGCATATATATATATATACACAAGTATAAATACACAAATAAATAAATAGGCACATATTGACTTGAATAGTAAATACATACATACATACATACATATATA
>NW_026411504.1:0-465 GCF_001194135.2 Octopus bimaculoides | reverse complement strand
TATATATATATATATATACACACAGAAAATAAGATTGAACGCATTGTTCGACGCATATTATTTTACATTTTATTTTCTAAATCATGTAGAATTACATCAAATATTCATCAAATATGGATGGAGCAACAACAACAACAGCAACAATTAAACCAACGACAGGGCCAATATGTCTCATCAACAACAACAGCAGCAGCAGCAGCAGCAGCTGCAGCAACAACAGCACCAGCAACAACAACAGCAGCAAGAACAGCAACATCTCAGCTTCTATGTTAATAACGGCAACAGCGGGGAGAACAATCTAATGACAATAATATTGGAGCGAACCGCATTTGCAACACCAATTCCAATATATATACACCCATGCATATACATACACGTACACACACGCGCACTGTCACATTTATATGTATATATACACACATGTATGTACATATGTGCACAAAATTATCTATCTATCTATCTATC
>NW_026411503.1:0-3463 GCF_001194135.2 Octopus bimaculoides | reverse complement strand
TATATATATATATATATATATATATATACACACACACACACAAACCCATATATATATATATATATATATGCACATACATACATATATGTATATTTTCTACGTATACATGTTCACATCGATTTGGGTGACAAGAAAAATCAACACTGGCCTTATTTTGGGAGGCATAGTGTATCTAGGACTGCATTAAGTAATATGTCCTTCCTTGTTGTTGTTGTTTTTTGGGCCCTAGGTCAGTCCTGATCCCACAGACTTAAAATCAAAAATGTTCTCATCATGACCATCATGTCTTTTATTCATACATTATGTATCTAAGGTGGAGGTACAATGGCCCAGTGGTTAGGATCGATTCCCAGACCGGGTGTTGTGAGTGTTTATTGAGTGAAAACACCTAAAGCTCCACGAGGCTCCAGCAGGGGATGGTGGCGAACCCTGCTGTACTCTTTGACCACAACTTTCTCTCACTCTTACTTCCTGTTTCTGTTGTGCCTGTAATTCAAAGGGTCAGCCTTGTCACACTGTGTCACGCTGAATATCTCCGAGAACTACATTAAGGGTACACGAGCAGGCTGTTCCGTTTCATGAGCAGGCTGTTCCGTTGATCGGATCAACTGGAACCCTCAACGTCGTAAGCGACGGAGTGCCAACATGTATCTAGGACTGCATTGACTTAATGTGTCTCTCTGCTGTTGTTTATTTTAGCCCCGGGCCAGTCCAGATTCAGATAACTTTGATCAAAGATGCTTCAGTTGTAACCATAGTGTGTCACGGACTACATTATCTAATGTGCTTCTCTGTTGTTATTTTTTTAACCCCAGGTCTATCCTGATCCAGTAGACCTATGGTCAACAGTGTAACTGTTATTTGCTATACAATAGTGTATCTAGGACTACATTATCACATGTGTCCTTTATTGTTGTTGTTGCAGTTGGAGTGTTCTGATCCAGTCGTGACCATCCTGTCTTTTATTCGAACATAGTGAATCTGGGACTACATTGTCTAGCATGTCCTTCCCCGTCGATGTTGATGGCTAATTACTGGTCAATATTGACCCAGTTGATCTATGATCAAAGGCTTTCTATCCATGACTACCTCATATAGCATATGAGGATAATGACAAAGATGATGCTGCTGCTAATGATGAAGAGGAGGATGATGATGATGACGAAGATGATGGCAGTAGTGTTGGTTTTGAAATGTCAATTCCATCGCTCCACATCCACCATGCCAACACCAACCACTCCCATGACCATCACCACTGCCACCATCACCACCTCATAATGGATACTTTCAGCTCCACTTGAGATCCAGTTGGCAGAGGATGCGATCAGGATGGTGGTGATGGTGATGGTAGTGGTAGTGGAGATGGTGGTGGTGGTGGTGGTGGTGGTGGTGGTGGTGGTGGTGGTGTGGGGTAGTCATGGTGAGTTTTAAAAATAGCTGCCCAAGGATTGGAAAGGTCAACAATACACACTCTGTACGTTTAGATGTGTGTGTATATATATCTGTACGTATATATGCATATACTCATTTATTATTTGTTTTATATATATATATATATACACATGTATGTGTGTATGCATCTTTGTATGGATGTATAAACATAATGAGATGGTACATATGGACATACATACATATATATATATATATATATGTGTGTGTGTTCATTTATCTACTTATATTTGTGTCTATATACACACATACATATATAAATGCATGTATACAAATGTGTATTTCAATATATATATATATATATATATATATATATATATATATATATATACATGTATATATGTGTACATATATATATATGTTTATGTATGTCTAAATGTGTGTGTGTGTATATATATATATATATATATGTATATGTAGGCATGACATATATGTGTACATGTATGTATGTATGAATGTATGGCTATTCTGGTCAATCATACATGTGTATGTGTGTGTGTGTGTGATAAGTGTGTATGTGTATCATAGTTGACTGAGATATACTCAGCCATCGACACATTTAAATATTAAACAGGTAGTTCCACTGATTGCCCAACCAGAATATTTTTTGTGAATCTGAAATGTATATTCGATATTAAGCTTGAGTACCCCAGTATATCACAGGTACTTCTTTTCTTTTCTCTTGCTGCAGCACCCCCATAGGATGAAATGATAAAGTTGACTTAGATGGGATTTGAACTCAGAATGTAAAAGGACCTATTTTAAATAAATACCACAAGGTATGCTTTATATGTGGCCTCCAGGGACAACTATTGATTAATGTGAACAACAATATAACAATAAGAGCAACAACAACAATAATTACAACAACAGCAACAATAACTACATTGTCTGGCATGTCCTTCCCTGTCGATGTTGATGGCTAATTACTGGTCAATATTGACCCAGCTTGCCACCCTAATAACAACACCAAAAATAACCATAGTAACAAATATCAACAACAACAGTAATAATAATTATCCTTTCTACTGGAAGCACAGGGCCTCAAATTTGGAGGGGAAGGATTAAGTCAATTACATCGACCCCCCCTCCCCCCTCCCCAGTGTATAAATGGTACTAATTTTATTGACCCTGAAAGAATGAAAGGCAAAGTTGACCTCGGCAGAATTTGAACTCAGAACATAACGGCAGACGAAATATCACTAAGAATTTCGCCCGGTGTGTTTAACAATGCTGCCAGCTCGTCGCCTTAACAACAATAACAATTATTGTAATGGTAATAACAACAACAACAACAACAACAATAATAATGATAATAATAATTGTAATATTATTAATAATAACAATAATAGTATATAGAGAGGACTGTAAACTCAGCAGAAATGTAATATATAGAAAGTTAAGAACTCATCTTTCTATATATAACAATAATAGTAATAATAATAATAGTAATTGATCATATTTTATTAATGTGAAAAAATATATATTCTACATTAGGTGTTAGGATCCCTGAAGGGGCAAGTATGGTGAACATGTCTTGCCAGGGAGCCACACCACAAACCCCTTAAACATGGATTTGTACTCACAGCCTGTGAGCCTGAAACACAATTGCACCTTATTTACTACTCCTCCTACTACAACTACAACTATTACCACTACTACTGGAATTTACGTCAGTATTGTAAAATACCAGTAAATAAGAGGGAATACGAACACATAAAACCACAAAAAAAAATAAAACATCATACATAATAATAGAGTAGAATACATAATAATAATAATATAATCATATTTTGGGGTGTGCTTTTGTGACACAAACAGGAACGTTAAGGCTAATTGACCAGATATTGGTATCGAGGACAACCAGAAAAGACAATACACTCCTAATTATAACTGAAAATAATTTATGACCTAGAACAGTCAGAATTCAGATCATACATTCTGGCTGATTTAAAAGTGCATAATGATTTCAAATTTTGGCACAAGGCCAGCAACTTTGGTGGGGTGAGTGGGT
>NW_026411502.1:0-259 GCF_001194135.2 Octopus bimaculoides | reverse complement strand
CGTCTGTTGTTGTTTTTTCGTACATTCTCCCATATATATATATATAAACATATATACTAGACAGAATGAGATAACAAAGCCAAGGTTGTAAGAAGTTTTCAGGACATTTATAAGGAAACAGACTTACAGCTGTTTCTGTAAGACTGTTTCCTTATAAATGTCCTGAAAACTCCTTATAGCCTTGGGTTTGTTATCTCATTCTGTCTAATATATATATATGCATGCTTATACATGACTCACATTAGACTCCTCACTTGTA
>NW_026411501.1:0-248 GCF_001194135.2 Octopus bimaculoides | reverse complement strand
TATATATATATATTATATTATATTATATTATATTATATTATATATATATACATTTGTGTGTGGCAGTGAATTTATGTATGTATATGTTTTAAGTACACATTGTATTCTGAAGGTACAACTTGTTTAACTCAGAACTTATGCTTCACAATCTAGTTACATGGATATGTGAGGGTATGTGCATATGTTTATCTCTCTCTCTTTCTCCCTGTCCTTTATTTCCTCAATGTTTGTGTGTGTGTATGTATATA
>NW_026411500.1:0-229 GCF_001194135.2 Octopus bimaculoides | reverse complement strand
GAAGAGTTAGGGCAGTGATTATATATTTTGATTACATAATATGGGAACATCTTGCTGTATACACCTGTAAAGAGCTGCTACAATCAGAAGTCGTGTTTATACTTCGTCCTTCTACCTACACCAGAATCTTTGTGTTTGCATGATAATTATTACTATATTTTCCGTCTCTATATTCCCTGTCAATTTAGCAGACCTACAATTTTTATGAAATGACTATTTGGTCTGTGAA
>NW_026411499.1:0-341 GCF_001194135.2 Octopus bimaculoides | reverse complement strand
CCGATTCTCTGTGTCAGAAGCGGTTCTGTTCAGATCACAACTAAGTCTTATATGAGAACACTGATGTTACGTAAGTAAAACGTTAATGTTCAAAACTGTAGCAGTCCATAGATAATTCTTTATTCTGTATATTTCTCATTTTGTCCTGTTCTGGCGTTTTGCGAAATTTTTCTGGAGAACATTATTTTTCTTTGTGGTTGGGTCGTTGATGACCTCTTTCTAGCATATTGGATGTCCACTTAGTGGTCATCCCTTATACATGTGTAATACAATTTTTTCTGAATTTTCGGATTTTTCATATGCTAGGCCACTTGGTTTTAAATTGAATTAATATTCAATTT
>NW_026411498.1:0-583 GCF_001194135.2 Octopus bimaculoides | reverse complement strand
GTAAGTAGCTTGCTTACCAACCACATGGTTCCGGGTTCAGTCCCATTGCGATTCTTCGACTAAAGGCGGTGCTCCAGCATGGCTGCAGTTAAATGACTGAAACAAGTAAAAAGGGAGAGTATACACCCATTCATACATATAATGTTGGCTGTACCGTTAAGGAAGGATCAAGAAAATAGCAGTCCATCCAGTGAGATATACATATCATTTAATGAACATTAAAATAAATAAAAACTTCTAATAGGTTTTTTGCCATTGAGACACATGGTTGGGCTGACTTTTTATAACGTACCTTGTATCTCCAAGCAATCCAGGAGCTCTGTGCGCATAGAACAAAAGATGTCCACAAAGTCCGATGATTGCTTCGACACACAAGGCACGTTATAATAACTTTTCTCAATGCCAAGAAACTATTAGTCGCTCTTATTTTGATATTGTGGACTCGTACATTAAATGATATACATGTATGTGTGTATTTGCATGTGTATTTATACACACATGCACACACACACATGCACACACTCACACACATGTACACACACACATGCACACACATGCACACACACACACACACACACACACA
>NW_026411497.1:20186-22922 GCF_001194135.2 Octopus bimaculoides | reverse complement strand
AAGCACAATAAATAAGTATAATATAATACAAAGTAAATATCATAAGATAGCGATAATAAAACGACTACACGTGTTTCTTTGATTATACAATATTGTTAATTGTTTTATTATGACTTAAGTTATATAAAGTTTAATCTTTCATTCATAATAAAGTTTTCATTCATATTTTTATATCTATTTATTCTATTCCTTTTCTTTACGCAATATTTTCATGAGACTTCTTTTAAATAAATGTTTTAGTCTAAAATCTTCTAGTTTAAACTATTGCATCGTTTAGATATGTGCTACTTCTATCTTTATCATTTTAACCTAAAACTTAGTTCAAATTGTATTTTAAGCGAAAAATTTGTTAAAGTTGGTTTTTGCATATAATATTCCTGTTAGCTTGTATTATAATGGACGTAGGGTTGATTATGGAATGTTTATAATTTTGATATTTTTAATAATATCTTAATATAATAAGTATTTTATATACATTCATTTGTTATTTATTGTGGTTGATATATACATTCTTTTATTATTACAATTGTTGTATTTTGACCTGAAGATTAGCTATATTTTTGAATAGAATTGATTTTCGATAGTTTTAATCGATTTAAATTTTCTTTCTATTTGAAAATTGGTTATGAAACACGTGTAGTCGTTTTATTATCATTATCTTATGATATTTACTTTGTATTATATTATACTTATTTATTGTGCTTTTACTTAATAATTTTTCTATATGTGACAGTCGATTTTCATCGATGAGTTCATGAACCTTGGTTCTTTTCCCTAAAACTATATATATATACACACACACAGATGCAGGAAGTAAATAGACACTTTTAATTTTCAAAAGTTCTGCTGTTAGGATCGGATTATGGGTGACCATTAGGGTCTCCATGCCCACAGTGACCCTAATGGCTAAAAAGATTTTCCTATCCCTATGTAGGATCTTTTTTTGTTTTCTTCCAACCACTTGAAGGTTTATCTTGCTCCAGACCACTAAGCTGGCCAAAATGAGTTGTAACTGTAATAGAAAGGGGCCAGCCTTGTCATATTCTGTGTGAGGCTGAACCTCCCTGAGAATTATGTTAATGATATGCATGTCTGTGGAGTACTCAGCCACTTGCAAGTCAATTTTATCCTTGTGTGGTAATTGCTATGTCTATGTATCTATGTGTCAACTTTTCTTTGGATCTATGTATCTACTGTCTCTCTCACTTTCCCTTTCACTTCTTCTGTGACCCTTCTCTCTCACTTTTAATTTAACAATGTGTGTATGTATCTATGCATCTACTTTTCTTGTGATGAGATAAACATTTAAAAACACAAAACAGTCACCACTCACTGTCTCTTTCTCTCTCACTGTCTGTCTGTCTGTCTGTCTGTCTCTCTCTCTCTCTCTTTCACTCCCACACTCTCTCCCTCTCTCTTTCACTCTTACTTCCTCTCTCTTGCTTTGCCACACACTTCTTTGAAGTAAGTATGACACACACACCTGGTACGTACAAAAAGAACAACTTGGCATATTGATATTATTGATATAGGGACACCAACATTAATAGGAATATTACTGGTAGTGGTGCTCCTAGTAGTACTAATAGCTGTCGTAGTATTAGTAATAATAATACTAATGATAGCAATAATAATATCAATAATGATTTCAAATTTCAGCACAAGACCAGCTATTTTGGGAGGAGGGGTAAGTTGATTATATCAACCCCAGTGTTCAACTGGTACTTATTTTATCAACCCTGAAAGGATGAAAGGCAAAGTTGACGGAATTTGAAAGTTGGTGGAATTTGAACTCAGAATGCAAGGA
This sequence comes from Octopus bimaculoides, assembly GCF_001194135.2. Classification (NCBI taxonomy): domain Eukaryota; kingdom Metazoa; phylum Mollusca; class Cephalopoda; order Octopoda; family Octopodidae; genus Octopus; species Octopus bimaculoides. The sequence goes on along the minus strand of NW_026411497.1, from coordinate 21,115 downwards.
TGAAAAAAATGCTGCTAAGCATTTTGCCTGGTGTGCTAATGATTCCACCGACTCATTGCCTTCTTAGTAACAATAATAATAATAATTATCCTTTCTACTATAGGCACAAGGCCTGAAATTTTGGGGGAGGGGGCCAGTCGATTAGATCAACTTTATCAACCCCGAAAAGATGAAAGGCATTTTTATAGTTGGTTTGGTTACTGTTTGTGTAACACTACTTTTATATGTTTTGTATTTGGAAATAGATAATAAATATATTTTACTTTTGCAGTAGAAACATATATTGATAAACACGTCACTTATAACTTACTTATAAGTGTTATCATTATACATAAATCCTGACTCCAGCTACATAAACACCATAAAGAGAAATATATACTCTGAAATGCGAACGGACATTTTATGCATGCATGTACGTTGAAGATGAATGAATTCGTGTTCTTTTAACAGCTATAAAAAAATACAGTTTCATAATTGTAGAAATAAATTTCATTAACAAGTTGAAGAACGTGAAGAAAGAGAAAATAATTACTACATTAGTTTATGTAGATTTAGCATTTATAGTACAATTGGAAAGTAAACTTATTTTGTCATAGAGAATTACGACTTAAAATTCACACTAGCTAATCCTTCATACTAACTACTAGAGTTCACAACAATTCAGATAAGTCTTGTTGGATTTTTATCATAGACATGGCAAAAAAAAAAAAAAATAGCCAATATTTCAAGGAGTGAGTGTCGTGGAGTTTAGTAACATCCTACGATCACTGAGTAATTTCCCAAAAATCAGGGTTTTTATAACTGCTCATATCCGAATTCTAAGAACCGTATTTCATGAAAGTTTAGAATTTGTATTTGAGCAGTAATTTTAACCAATGGGATACCAACAATTATACTTGTTCGGGAAAATGACCATTATGTCATATTGC
>NW_026411497.1:14561-17183 GCF_001194135.2 Octopus bimaculoides | reverse complement strand
AAAAAGGAAGAGAAGAAAAAGAAAGAGGAAAACACAGTTCGATGAAAAACAGTTCAAAGGAAGAAAAAACAGATCATGGCAAACAAACTTCAGGCCACACAGGTACTCTTGCCCAGGCTTGAACATGGTACTCCGCACAGCCTTCCCACTGTTGACTTCGCAGAGCTTCTGAAACAAAATTCTTCCTCAAAAAGGTATTCTCAGAAGTCCAAATTCTCACAATGCCTTCACTTCAAGCAGTCTTTTTTTTCCTCAAAAACCTCCACTTGAAGTGAATACAACTGTTCTTGAAGTGAAAAGTTCACAAACAACTCCAGTCTGCCATTACATCGGTTCAAAACCCAACAATGGACTGGACACACTTTTGCTTGCTTAACAAGCAACAAATAACAAATTCACCGCCAAGAGTAAGCGAAAATGCCCCAGAGCTGGGCAGAATATGCTGTAATAGAAATAAGACACACAATAATTCTACCCAGCTCAAAACAAACAAAATCGCTTACCTTGACGGCGACCTTTTTTTTCAAAGATGGAGCTAAACAGCTACACGTCTTTCCTCGTTCACGGGAAGTAACTAACTGCCAACAAATACTTGGGAAGCGAGTTACTTACCACGCAGCCACTCCTGCTCCTATTTAATTGTTCTGCTGTACAACCAACATAAATCAAGGTGTGTTTTGTGCATTCTGCCACGTACACCAAATGGGAATCTCTACCCGTCCCACCTTCCATGTAAATCATAACATTTCTGTTATGATTCATGATGGAATTCACGTGACTCAGTTGTTGCACAATGAACAGGGCTTACCTCTCTTGCGACTGTTCTTCAAGGTACAGCATGCAGATACTCCAATGTTCGTTTTCTTGGAGACAGAAACAGAGGTCAATAATTCTCTTATATTCTTATTGTCTAAAGGCTACAATAGGCGGCTGAGGAAATATCTGTTTGAAACGAGGATATTTTTTCGCTACATGCAGGTAACTTTCATGCAACACTTTTTTGAAATACCAGCAAAATTTCGATGCCAGTTAAATCACTAAAGGAATTCTGCTATCTATTGTATTGTGTTTGCTAAACTTATGCATGAAAGTTTGACTATCTTTGCTCATCTTAGCTATTTCATTTGCAATTTCCTTTAATCATGAGTCACTGTAACTGCATTTGACATAATGATGCATGTTTGACATAATTTGCATGTTTCATGATTATGAAGGGATTTGAATGTCTTCAGTAACTGTGTCTTCAATTTCATCATGAAGACATTAGCAAAATTAACTGCCATGGGGGTACCCATGGCAACTCTTCGTCTGGTGGAAAAATCTTTGTCTAAATTTCATTGTATTACTTTGTAACACAAACCGCAATAATCTAGAGAAAATTTGATGGAATACTTTAGTTTGACCACTTTTCAAAGGCATCCATGCATACTTCTACCTCTTCATTGCAGTCAATATTGGGATATAAGGAAGAAACATCCATGGTTACCAAAAAACAGTTCTCAACACGACCTCAGTGCTTAAAAAAGTTGTGCCAGCTATTTTCTAATCAGCACTCCTGCTGATTAGGGTGCACAGTGTACACCTGTTCGATGGCCCCACTTCTGAAAACAGCATGTTCTTCCCAGCCCTCAATGCGTGCTCCCTGCTTGCGTCTGTTCCATCTATTGTGTGCCCAAGTATAGTACACGGGAACCTCAACATACAACAATATTCAGGCAAACAGATCACATTGGCATAATTTGAAGAAAGATGTCTGGTGGATTCAGAACTATGTTTTGAGCATCGTCTTCCGTGAAATATGCATGCTGGTCATTTTCAATATGCACCGATAGATTCACCACTGTTGGATGCCACTCATGGATTTCGAAGCCCTCATTAGAGTAAATATACCTGCCCAACTTATATTGCTGAATTTCATTTGCCTCCCTGCTCTCCTGTTCAAGTCCCAAAACTGCCATATCTGAATCCTTATTGATGTATTTACATACATATTTAATACTTTTTATAGAGTTGCATGACTCAACATTAACATGGGCCTGCAATGTTTTAGACAGTAATGGGGTGTAGGGCACGATCCACCTGTTGTCAATTCTCATCCCTTGACCATTAACTTTGAGCTTGGTAGTGTTTAGGGTGAGCAATGGAAAATGAATGGGTTATTTCCCTTGGCTGTTAAAGGAAAATATATTGGTTAAATATGCGGATCCCTTCTAGAGGCACTAGTCATCCACTTATAGATTTTTATTAAACTTCAATGAGCGTAGTAACAAACTGGATGTTACTTTAGCATGTTTGCAAAGTTTCACGAAAATTCATTAGCGAGTGAAGATGGCAACTTGACGCAAAGAGACATCCAAACAGACAACTGTTATATACGCATGCGCAAAAAAAGGCATATACAACAGGAATACAAAATGGCAATCGTTAGTAAAGAGACACAAAAAAAGAAAGAAGAAAGCAAAGGACCACTGATGAGGTCACAGAAGTGTGATGAAAGAATTCTGGCCGAAATACGATTAATATAAAATAAAGCTGAAGCAAGTGAACACCAAATATATAGTGAGTGAGTTTTCATTGGTTAAACTGGCAACATGACCATCCCCAAATACAACAATATATATA
>NW_026411497.1:10168-13385 GCF_001194135.2 Octopus bimaculoides | reverse complement strand
GGCATAGGAATCTGATCTCTGACCCTTTCCGGTCATTGAAAGTTTAAAAAGCAAATAGGAATTGTACGAAACTGACCCAGCTTTGGAGGGGGGGGAACGCAGCACTGTTGGGTACGGTATGCCGATCTTTCTGGCTGATTATCTGTCATAAATACGGAGCGTAGATTTGGGAACCTCAGTTAGTGTAAAGGCAGTCAGTGGGTCGAGAACAGCAGCCGGTGAAGAACGAGTGGAGTGACAGCAGTGGTCAGTGATAGAGACTGACAGATAGAGACTGAGAGAGAGGCTATGGACAGAAGGTACCAATCATCGAAAATGGATAGAGCCAGTGACTGTTGGGGCAGATAGGGACTGAAGCAATCTGAGAGAGAGACAGAGAGATGGAACTGTTGTGGCGGACAAAAGTAATGTAGTGGCAGATTGTAGTGGGAGACTGCGTTGGTCAGAAGTAATTTGTTGTGGTGAAGGCTTGTTTATATTTCGTTAAAGAAAATGTACTTGCGTTTGGTTAAATGTTTTTGTGAAGAAAAGAAAGAACTCTTGTTAATTGTGATGTTAAATGGTTGAAAAGAAAAAAGAGAACTTTGTTGTTACATGTTTTAAAAGAAAAGAAAAACAAAGAAGCAAAAGAACTTTTTAAATGACTCTTGATTACGTTATTTCAAAAGCATGAATTATTGTTACGGAATGTTGTTTGTTTTGAAAAAAAAGTTAGTTTGACTATGCAACGTATGGTCTGTGTTATTTCTTCTTTTTGTTATCATCGTTATGTGCTCTCCGCGGGCTTAGTGGCGGACATCCTAACTCACTGAGCGTCATCATCACGCGCGGGTTTTCGTAACAATATGTTGTTGTACTTGGGGATGGTCATATTGCCAGTTTAGCCAATAAAAACACACGCACTGTATATTTGGTGTTAATTTGCTTCAGCTTTATATTACATTACATTAATCCTTTATTGGCTAAACTGGCAATATGACCAGCCCCAAGTACAACAATATCTGTTTCAACACACGATTTCACATCAAAAATCTTGCAAAACAAATATATATATATATATATATATATATATATATATACTTTGTAGTGTGTATATATATATGTGTGTGTGTGTGTGAATCACTAAAGTGACTGAGGGCACTAGTCAGCATCAGTATTGCTAGAAATGAGAGTTAAAACAACTCATAGCCACAAGAAGCGGTAATTTTTCAGATTAACTCCCGCACGATCTTCACTAGGGGGTTAGGGAATTCCGTTCCTAACCGTAACCCTAAACACTAACCCTAACCCTAACACCCTGGTGAAGATCGTGCTGGTGTTAATCTGAAAAATTACCCAAGAATCACTTTATCTTACTGACTAGTCACTGAGGAGAATTAATATGTGTAAGCAGTCATCTAGCTATGCCTAGGCGCTGAGGGACTTGCCTCCCTTGTCAGTCCTTTTCTACTCTAGGCACAAGGCCCGAAATGTTTTGTGGGAGGGGGCCAGTCGATTAGATAGACCAGTACGCAACTGGTAGTCAATTTATCGACCCCGAAAGGATGAAAGGCAAAGTTGACCCCAGCGAAATTTGAACCCAGAACGTAAAGTCAGGCGAAATACCGCTGAGCATTTCGCCCGGCGTGCTAACGTTTCTACCAGTTCGCCGCTTTGCCTCCCTTGTCAGTCATTAAGATAAGGTGCTTCTTGTGGCTATGAAATGTTTTAACACTTATTTCTAGCAATTCTGTGGCTGATTAGAACCCTCAGTCACTTTAGTGACGTATACATTTCTGTCTTTCGGTTGTAAAATTGCAAACAAACCACCCTTATTATTTACGTACATTTGTATGTGTATGTACACTTATATGTACATACGTGTGTATACACGAACATACATTATGTGGGAGATATTTCAACCGAAACGTTACATCGTATTCTTCAAGTGCTTCAATTCTGTGTATGTACAAACTAGATTGCTGTGTATTGATGTGCCATTTTCTATCATTAATAAAACACGGGTATGCTAGTAAATAGATAAGCATTAAGATGCCGATATTTTGTTTCACATTATCAGCATAAAAGCACATGTGAGGAATTCGATACCTGGGTAGGACATCAAAAATTGAAGTGAAACTATTCTAAAAAGACAAATGGACTTGGTGTTATATTTACAATAAACTTGTTATCGACCTATTTATTGACAGTTAAAACATGTTTCATAATGAATACTAAATGACAAAGGAATGACTCATATGTTCATTTTTACCTGGAGGTAGAACGGGTCCGTACATCCCAGACATTGGCTAAATAAGTATATACAATATATTCCTTAGTGGATTCGGGAACAGCTCCTTATACAAGAATAATTTGTAATGAGCATTGTGATTGGTTACAGTTCACATGTTGACTAATCATATCGCTTGTCTGTAACACTCTGCAGTTTAGGTTGCGATTCAAAACACATGTTAAACTGTGTAGTATGCCGAAAAATAAAGGTACGAAAGGAGGGAAGGGTAAAGATAACAGCGGAAAGCCTAAAGATGAAGGGAAGAAAAAGGATATCAAAGGAGGTACTTCAGTAAAAGTAAGTAGAGTTTACATAAATTATATTTCACATTAGCTGACCCCGTGCGTCATAATTGATGGCTAATTGTAGTATTTTATATATAAATGAGATACAAAACGGAGTGGTCAATATAAAGTTTTAGACCCGTTAACGAAAACAAAATGACACCTACCTACTAAGTGTAAAAAGAGTATACAAAACGAATATGAAAAAAAATGTGTACAAACGAGCGTGGGGGATGCGGAGGGGACTTTCGGAAAATTTACAAGATCCGATTTTTCCCTCATAACTTTCAGGAAAATTGATAAATAATGATGAAATTTTATAGAAATACCGTTCAAATGGCAAAAATTACGATTATAAAGAAATTTCGGCGGAGGTAAAGGACATGGACCGTATGTATATATATATAGGTACTACTAAAGCAGCGCGGACCCGAACGCGCAGTCGCGCGTCCGAGCTAGCTAGTCTTGAGTGGTCGATCCTAACCCTATCTCTAACCCTAACCCTATTCCTAACCCTAACCCTATCCCTAACCCTAACCCTATCCCTAACCCTAACCCTATCCCTAACCCGCGTGTGCAAATGAATACCTGTTTAGGGTTAGGGTTAGGATCGACCACTCACGACTAGCTAGCGCGGACGCGCGACTGCGCGTTCGTGTCC
>NW_026411497.1:7778-10158 GCF_001194135.2 Octopus bimaculoides | reverse complement strand
CCTGTAATTCAAAGGTCAGCCTTGTCACACTGTGTCACGCTGAATATCCCCAAGAACTACGCTAAGGGTACACGTGTCTGTGGAGTGCTCAACCACTTGCACGTTAATTTCACGAGCAGGCTGTTCCGTTGATGGGATCAACTGGAACCCTCGAAGTCGTAGGCGACGGAGTGCCAACAACAACAACAACACATATATATATATATATATATATATATATAATAATACAAAGAATATATATACATGTATACACACATATATGTACATACTTACATCTACATGTGTATATATATGCATATCAGGGTACAGGACGTTAGAACAATAAACTACAGACAACGGAACGAACACATAGGAAAACGGAAAGCCGTGTGTGTGTGTGTGTGTATCATCATAATCGTTTAATGTCCGCTTTCCATGCTAGCATGGGTTAGACGATTTTTTATATATATACTAGCAGAGATACCCGGCGTTGCCCGTGTTACATGCAATTGAAGAATGAGTCTTTTCTGTAAGGAACTGGAATACATATGATTCGAATTTCATCAAAATTGCACATGAGGGTTCTTTCCCTTTTTACATACCCTAAAAAAATTCTAATCATGAGACATGTATCCCATGCTATTGATCTTTATGCACATATTCCAAGATTTCAGTTTTCTGGAACCTGTAAAAAGGATTTTGCTCCTGAAGACTGGAGCTCATGGAACTCTAAAATGTAAGAATGAAGGCCCCTATTGGGGGTGGGGGTGTTAATGTCAACCAGAGAAGTTGAATTGTTGGGAATGTTTTTAACTTGGGTCTTACAGTATGCTTGTATCGTTTCAGTATGAAATTTGAAGTATTAAAGTGAAAGTATTTGAAATTACAGTAGCAACATGTTACTGTTTCACTATTGACAGGTAATACTGAAATAGTGGAATAGTTTCAGTGTTAAAGTGAAAGTATCTGACATTACAGTAGAGTGATGTTATTGTTTCACTTTTGATACGTAATACTGAAATAGTGGAGGAGATATGATATTACTGTGGGCTCAAACTATGCAAGAAGTTAAATTTTTTTTTTGGCGTAAGACACTACATGAACCCTAAAAGGATTTTGCTCCTGAAAAATGGAGCTCTAAAATGTGGGAATTAAAGCCCCTATTGGGGGTGGGTGTATTAATGTCAACCAGAGAAGTTGAATTGTTGGGAATCTTTTTAACTTGTGTGTAATATGTATTGTCTGAATTTCTTTGAAATAGGAAATATATGTATGTTCACTGGGTTTGTAAAAGAGAGCAAAGCTACAGGAAAGCAAAAGACGAATGATCATGATAATCAGTCAGCTACCCTAGCTTAGTTGTTACTACTCCCCAATGTAGGATTCCTCACCATACAGGTGACAGGCACAGATGTAAGATGCATTACGGATCTATAGCAATTGGAAGGGCATGACCCAATTGAAATAACAACGTGTGACGCTTGGAGTAAAGGGAAATGAAAGTGTCACTTCTGGAGTTTGCAAATGACCACTATACCGATAGGTAACTGTGCAGAAAAAATTTATAACCGATAAATGTCTTAGAACAACCAGTCACTCATCTGGGAAGCCTTGAAATCAATGTTATCAACTGGGGACTATGTATGTCGTAGTGATAATAAAAAGACTCAAAGGAGGTCTGCAACGAAATAATTTTACTCAACACTTTGCAAGTGAATCAGTGGAGGCAAAGATGCATCTCATTTACTTGACAATTTATGCAGCACATTGCAGAAATCACAATGTAAGTATACCTGAAAGGATAGTCTTACACTGTTGTACCGTTGAATTACAAATAATGCTCATCTGTTACAGTCGGGTGACCCTATAGCTTCCAATGGTACAACTATATTCGTCTTTGCTGAGGAAAACTGACTAAATTGTGGGTGTGAAGTCACCATGAAGGGGTCTTTGTAACTTCTAAGAAGAAGAAATTTTAGAAACATTACTTTATTTGTGTGTAATATGTATGGTTAAATTTTCATCACCATCAAAAATATATGAATTTTCATGGGGGTTATGGCCGTTATGCATAGAATATAATTTCCAAATTTCATAAAGATCCATTCAGTACTTTTGACGTAGTTTTGGATAAGAAAACAAATGACTAATGTGTGTGTTTGTGTGTATGTGTGTGTGTGATGGGTGTATATATGTGTAGATATCTGTATGCATGTATATATATGTATATATGTGTACATATTACATGTACATCTATATATATACATCTACACATGTATACATATACATGTATGCATATAGATCTATATCTATATATATATATATCTATACATATACGTGTACATATACATCTATATGCATACATATACATGTATATGTATACATATACATGTATATGTAT
>NW_026411497.1:4416-5625 GCF_001194135.2 Octopus bimaculoides | reverse complement strand
TATATATATTTATATATATATATTTATACATATAGTATACATATATTTGGCAGAGTTTCTACAGCTGGATGCCCTTCCTAACGCCAACCACACCTGGTTAAGAATATGGGTGACTAGGCTATAGCCAACACTGCCAGATATTTTGAGCATCTCTGCAGTGATTCCTGATGGGCCGGGGGCCTTCCCTGTCTTCATACTCTTAATTGCTTTATCTACCATGGTACTGTCAACTCGGATAGCTGGTCTCTCTGTTGGGTTGACATTCAGCAGACTCTCTTTCTCCCATTCATTCTCTTTATTGAGCAATCTTTCGTAATGGCATCTCCAAACTTCTATCTTTGCAGCCTCGTTTAGTGCAAGTGTACCATCATCCATGCGAACACATTTCTCTCCCATGACATCACAATTCTCTCCCATGACATCACAATTCTCTCCCATGACATCACAATTCTCTCTCATACACTGTCTTGCAACACGAAATACTTCAAGTCTTTGGTCCTCACGGTGCAGAACATTGTCAAATTTTTTCTTATCTGCTTCCCCTCTGGCTAAGTAAACCTGTCTCCTAGCTTCCCTTCTGGCAGTCTGATACAATTCCCTGCTACCTCCGTTCTTCCAGTCTTTCCAAGCCTGTTTTTTTTGTCTAATAGCCCTGTCAACCACATTGTTCCACCACCACGTTACTTTGGGTCAAGAGGGGACTTTACACCAGCCACAGATCTGGTCAGTGGCTCTCAGCAGGTTGTCCCGTAGAAACTTCCAATTGTCTTCCACATTGTATGGTGCTATATCCTCTTCTATTTCATCAAATGCTTTGAGTAATATGTCTCTAAATCTCGGCTAGAAGTATTCCCATGCCCCCGACCCCGTCAGTGTTCCCTGTCCAGAAAATCTTGTACCTGTGTTCTTTGCCTGTGAGGAACCTTGCGGAACCTCCTCTCCATCTTCTTGGATGCAGCACAAAGCATCTCAACAATCTCACCAGACCTACCTTTCAGTGTGCCGACGTTGAGAGTGCCAATTCTGACGGTGTGGGAGGTGTGGGCCTGTGTGACCCTGGGATGGGGGAAAGCAGTGTCGTGTACCTGAAAAGAAAGCTTGCATTTTGGCAGAATTCATAAACAAAACAAAACCTACAACCTGCATACACTACACAATCTTTATGCGCTATAAGGTTGATAAGACCCAGGGTAGGGGAGGGGATGGTAT
>NW_026411497.1:1471-4312 GCF_001194135.2 Octopus bimaculoides | reverse complement strand
GGCGGGTCTATGGCCAGCCAAGAGAGCTTCGTCGTAATTCTGTCAGCAGAGAGATTTGAAGATGATTTGGAGAAAGTGGGATATTGAACTGGTTTATATAGAGTTAGGGTCACGTAGTAATCGAAGAGAAAGAGTGAGGCAGAGAGAGAGAGAGAGGGACAGGCAAATAGTACATCACACGGGAATATATTCTTGGGTTTTTGAAACAAAATTGAATGAGACAGCAGTGCTTAATCGTGAGTTTAAATACTTAAATCAGTAACGTAATTGAATGAGACAGTAAATGCTTAAATCGTAATTTTAAAGGGAGAGAAACAAAATTTAGAGGAGCAATAGACTTGAATAAAGTAAAGAAAAATAAATAAGCATGAATTTAAGAAAAAACAGAGATTGAGTGATAGATAGATAAAAAAGAACGGACGCGCTAAGATGGGATAATATGAAGGTTGGAAGTTTAAAAATTTCTTAGCTGTTCATATTTTGGAGAGCTTCGTCGTAATTCTGTCAGCGTATATATATATATATATGTAAGTATATTAGGTTTGGAGGTTATGTACAGGTATTATATATTAGAAAAAATAAGGTACTCAGAGATCTGGATGGTTGTACATTTACAGATTTTTATTAATATGTCACATATTTTTATAAATCATATATAAGCACTTTCATCTGTAAGAGATTCTTCAGATTTAAATTTTTTGAAGGGATTCATCTCTTTTTATAGTAGTATTGAGTGTGTAGGGGTGGAGAAAGAGAGGGGAGGAAAAAAGTAATGTGGGGTGTATAGGATAGTAAAAGAGGGTGAGGAGCCATTATATAAGAATACAAAGGCCCACAGACCTCACACTGAGACCAATAGTTGCAGGGCCCCAAGTGCCAACACAACAACTAAGCCACTTCATAGATGTACTCCTCAAACCTTTATGCCCACTGATACCAAGCTACATAAGGGATGACATAGACTTCCTCACATACATTCCAAATCCAGCTCCGGAAAACACCATACTTGCAAGCTTCGATGTCACAAACTTATACATGAACATACCACACACCCTAGGTCTGGAAGCAATAAAACTCTGGATAGAAAAATACAGGGAACTCATAGATAAACGTTTCAAAACACACTTTATCACCAAAGCCACCCAATTAACACTTGAAGAAAACACATTCACATTTAACAACAAGACATACCGACAGATAAAGGGCATGGCTATGGGTATGAAATTCGCACTTTCATATGCCAACCTGGTGATGGGTTTCCTTGAGAACAAACTATACGATGAAATAGGGAAAGTCTTCAAACATGACTTCAGAGAAGAAATCAGGAAAAAGTGGAAACGCTACCTCGATGTCTGTTTCATCTTTTGGAACAGATCAGAAGATGATCTACGAACATTCCACAATATCCTCAACACACTGCACCCATCTATTAACTTCATGACAGAAACCAGCTACAACGAACTTTCCTTCCTAGACATCAACTTCATCGTCACAACAAATATCTACTACAAAAAGACTGATACACACTAATATTTAAATTTCTACTCCTGCCACCCATCCCACATAAAAAGAAACATTCCACATAGTATGGCAAGACGCATATGCAACATAGTGGCTGACTCACAAACATACCAAATAAGACTAAATGAACTTAAAAACTTCCTACTAGAACAGAAATACCCACTCAAATTGATAAAAAGCGGAATCTCAAGAGCAGTGAAACTGGACATCACACAACTCAGAACTCCAAAAAAGAAAAAGAAACTTCATCCCTTTCATAAACACACACAACCCTGGAGTTACCAACATGTTTCAAATTATACATTCAAACTTACCAATAGTTCTACAAAGCCCCAAAATGGGAAACCTATTAAACAAATACTGCAGAAGAAACTGTAAACGCCAAGAGAAAAACCTCAAAAAACAACAGACAAGAGCAAAATTCTCATCAGAAAATGAAACCAAATTCTTTGTAAAAGAGTGTGGAGATGGTAGATGTGGGATCTGCAGTAACCCCATCTACAAATATATAGAGGGAAACAAACAAATAAAATTTAAGAGTGGACACACATTCAAAGTAAATGCAGACAGGAATTGCAAGACGCAAAACGTAATATACTGCATAACCTGTCCCACATGCAAGGAGAATTATATAGGTGAAACTGGAAATTCTTTATGCCAACAAGCCAGAATTCACCAACAGCATGTCCGACAGGAAGAACTGCGAAAGATTCCACTGGGTAAACACTTAGAAACATGTGGAGAAGGAAAATTTAAGATCTTCTATAAATGCCCAAGGAATGACACCTTCAGAAAAAATATGGAACAACACTTCATAACAAAATTCTTCCCCAAACTGAATGGCTGAAAATATGAAAATCACAGCAACTTCCCTATAAACCCATCTGTAACAATTAGCTTCGTCTGTGTAATGATGTCCTCATAATGTACAAGAAATTGTATGCATATCTGTTTCATTGATCTCCTTCACAAAACACTTTCCTTTGTACATTATTACCCATCCAAACATCTTCATTTTTGTAGGAGAGAAAAAAATGTGTGTAGTGGTCAGCGATCTATCATGGCGAATGCCGCACAGAAGGGTCAGACAGGAGAGTTAAGAAGAAGGGGAGATAACAAAGTAGTAGTAGTGATCCCAAGACGAAGGTGCGTGTGTGTGAGAGAATGCTGGTGATCTTAATGTATGCGTGTGTGTATGTAGGTGTGAAGGGGTGAAAATGTGGGGATGGGAATTGGTCAGTGCTGATGTGTGCGTGGTGGTGTGTTGTGATGTGATGTGTTGTGTGGTATGGTGTAGCATGGTGTGGTGTGATGGTGTTG
>NW_026411497.1:0-620 GCF_001194135.2 Octopus bimaculoides | reverse complement strand
GGCTCATTTGAAGGAGGGGAAGGGTCAGTTAGGGAAGATGTGTGAGATGGAGGGGTCAGACTGGAGGCACCGGAAAGCTTGGAGAATGGTGCGTTGGAGAGGTAGGGTGGTGGGGTGGGAGGTGGGAGATGGCAGGGCAGGTTCGGGGGGAGAGAGCAGATGCATGGTCCACGGAACGTGCTCTGGTGAAGGCGATGTGAATAGTGGTGAGGGGATATCCACGTAGGATGAAGTGGCAAGCCATCAGTTGAGACTGAGTCTCAAAGTCATGGTGGTCACTACAGAGCCTGCGTAGACAGAGGAATTGGGAATAGGGGATGGAAAGCTTGGTGTGTTTAGGGTGGGAGGAGGAGAAGTTGAGATAAGAGTGTGAGTCTGTGTGTTTGTAGTGGATGGAGGTGGTAAGAGTGGAGTGATGAACGCTGACCGAAATGTCAAGAAAGGAGACAGAGGTGTTGGAGATAGTGCAGGAGAAATGGAGGGCAGGATGGAAAGATGTGACAAAAGAGAGGAAGGAGTCTAGATGTTCGTGGGAGAGTGAGGTGGCACCGATACAGTCGTCAATATAATGGCCATATAGTTTGGGAGTGGGACCAGTGAAACTTGAGAATATTTGGGCC
>NW_026411495.1:0-306 GCF_001194135.2 Octopus bimaculoides | reverse complement strand
ATATATATATATATATACACATATATATATACATACATATATATTTATATATATATGCACACACACACGTATATATATATATGTGTGTGTGTATATATGTATATATGTATATATAAATATATATGTATATATATACATATATATACACATATGTATATATATGTATGTGTGTGTGTGTGTGGGTGTTCGTGTTTATAGTTACAAAGACTAGCATCATCGTTATTAAGATAAATTCTACCATCATTGTCATCGTCGTCTTCACCTCTTCCTAGTCCCTGGACTATCATCTTAAGATTATTATTATTA
>NW_026411494.1:347-530 GCF_001194135.2 Octopus bimaculoides | reverse complement strand
CTTTGAAATTTCGGCTGGTTATTCTCGATATTGCTCCAATCTGGCCAGCCAAAATTGCAAATTTAATCTGGATCTCGACTGAAGAGAGAAAACTCCGAATGACACGTCCGTGTTTTCTTGTATCGTCTATCTCTATGTTTTGTCCCTTTCTTGTATCGCCTAACTGTCTGGATGTTTTGCGTT
>NW_026411494.1:0-235 GCF_001194135.2 Octopus bimaculoides | reverse complement strand
TATATATATATATATATATACAGAAACATATATGTATATATACGTATATATACATATGCATGTGTGTGTGCGTGTATACATATATATACATATATATATATGTATGCATATATATACATACATATCTGTATGCTGATGTATATCACCGTATTTGTGTATGTGTGCTTGTATGTGTGCATTCTTGATTCATAAGGGTAGTGGAGGATAACTACATGATTGAAATATCCTTAAATAG
>NW_026411493.1:0-413 GCF_001194135.2 Octopus bimaculoides | reverse complement strand
ATATATATATGCACAGATGCATAAACACACATATATACATATATATATAATTAAAATAGGACGTCACGAAACGTGTACAACAAAAATTACGAAGTACAAGTACATGGAATATGAACTATTTTTTGGAACAACGAAAGACACAAATAGAAAACAAGACAAACAACACAAAGAACGACCCTTCATCAGTTGTTGGCTGTTTTTCTACTCTCGGATTTCGAGCATTGAAGAAGATACGCATTCGATACAACAGTAGCTCCCGCAAAGCAAATTAAATACACACACACATGCATGCATTTATCAATACATACATCTTCAAACTAACGTTGGTATACAAATCCATGATCGAACTCACAATTACAGTCAAATGCGCGCGTGTGTGTGTGTGCGTATGTTAGTATATTAGTATGTATGTA
>NW_026411492.1:0-287 GCF_001194135.2 Octopus bimaculoides | reverse complement strand
GTTTAGGAAAGTTCTTATTTATAGCGTTTTGGAACTGGGATACCAAGTTTAATTTTACATTTTTACTGAAAGGAAGAACTACCCACTCATATTTATTAGGTTCTGGTTTAGAATGTTTTCCGGTATTGTTTATAAATAGTTTTAGTTTATTATTATCGTTGAGACAAGGTTTTATTTGACTTTTATTTCCCTTATTTCGTGAAAGGATGTTAATCTTGTTGCTATCGTTAGAAACAAGATATTTGTATATGCGTGGGTACGTATGTGCATATGTATAAATGTGGACG
>NW_026411491.1:0-909 GCF_001194135.2 Octopus bimaculoides | reverse complement strand
TATTATTATTATTATTATTATTATTATTATTATTATTATTCCAATTCTTCTTTTGCTTCTTCTTCTTCTTTTTCTTGTTGTTGTTGTTGTTGTTGTTCTTCTTCTTCTTCTTCTTGTTCTTCTTCTTCTTCTTCCAATTCTTCTTCTTCCAATTCTTCTTCTTCTTCTTCTGCTTCCACTTCTTCTTCTTCTTCTTCTTCTTCTTCTTCTTATTATTATTATTCCAATTCTTCTTTTGCTTCTTCTTCTTCTTCTTCTTCTTCTTCCAATTCTTCTTCTTCTTCTTCTTCTTCTTCTTCTTCTTCTTCTTCTTCTTCTTATCATCATCATCATCATCATCATCATCATCATCATCATCATTATTATTATTATTATTATTTACATGCTCTAGCTAAGTCTTTATAATATGTCTTCTTCAGATTAGTTTTCTATATGATTTTTGTTTTCTATTTCGAATTTCTCTTCTCCATCCCAATTGCTATTTATATCATTTGTTTTACTTTCACTTTCAGATTGATCTGCTCCTCTATCCACTAACCACCACTCATTATCCTTTTTTTCCCCCCTTTTCCTTCAGATAATCTTATTCAATTAATTCTTTCTTGCTGCTTATAAAATATTCCCTTCCTCTTTCTCCATCTTCTCCTCTTACTTTTAAACTTCTCTTTATACAAAACAAAGCAAAAGATTGTTCTAACAAAGGTCCTAACATGCATGCGCATACACACATGCATACACATACACACATGCATACACATACACACTCAGTCACTCACACACACACACAAAGGAAATATATATTTTTTTTTAAGTTGAAAATATGAATAACTATTATCTCAAATTAAAAGAAACAAATGTTTTATATATATATATACATTATATGCTTTTTATAGTACTGTTATCCACTAT
>NW_026411490.1:0-557 GCF_001194135.2 Octopus bimaculoides | reverse complement strand
TAGATAGATAGATAGATAGATAGATAGATAGATATCTCAACACCCTCACATGACATTATACAATATACAAATCGTCAGACTTCTCCACCATTGCAGATTGCATCTACACATATAAACACATTAAGTGTTGAGACGTTTTCTAAATCTATTGTACTTAAGACCTGCCAAACTAATAGCTTTGCATACGTCATGTGTAGCAATTTACCACAAGTCGTGCGCATAACTGTCGCTGTTGGATGTCTCGGTATATCTCTTACTTTACACGATGAGTACGAAAGTACGAGCTTTATATAACAGAATAGCTTTATATTATTAAAGGAAAGGTTGGGGTGGAAAGCAGCCACCATTTGTAGTAAGAGTGAAGATTTGATTTGTCTGTGTGATGTGAATATTGATATTATTAAAGGATAAAGAAAAAAAGGGTGTTTTTTGGGGGGGAAAAGAAAATGGTTGGAAGTATGTACCAGCGATATATGGTGAATGAGTTCTTTCAGAACTAGATTTAGTGATATTTCTGAAATTTTTTTCCGACATTTAAAAAAAGAAATGAATAAATA
>NW_026411489.1:0-506 GCF_001194135.2 Octopus bimaculoides | reverse complement strand
ACACTAAATAAAAACTAAATAAAAAATGGTGTCCGCCAAATCAGAAAGATTATAACGACAAAAATAAAGGGTCATTTCAACTAATAATATTTTTCTTCTCATATATTTTGCTACATACAATCTTTACAATCTCACTGTTCCGAGTTCAAATCTGTCCTTGTTTCGAAAACAAACATATCCCATCTTTTTTTTTTCACTTGTTTCAGTCATTTAATTACGGCCATGCTGTAGCACCGCCTTTAGTCGAACAAATCGACCGCAGGACTTTTTTTGTAAGCTTATTCCTCATTTCAATCATTCAACCACAATATGAGTCTTCAAAGACAGTTGCTCCCATAAATTCTAAAATAAAATTTAGGATTTATGGAGGGTCAAAGTTGGGAACAAAAAAATGACAGTGAGACATACAAGTAAGCCGAATGATATATATATATATGTGTGTGTATGTTTGTGTGTCAGCCTGCGAAGGACATCTGTATTCAAGAACCCGGCTTGGCATGGAAGCC
>NW_026411488.1:0-335 GCF_001194135.2 Octopus bimaculoides | reverse complement strand
ATATATATATATATGTGTGTGCATGTGTATATGCATAAATATATAGAGAATAGATATACATAATATGTGTACTTATATATACATACATATACATGCACACACATATAGATACACACATACATAGATACATAAGTACAACTATCTAGTAATCTGTATCTAAATATATCATTCTCTCTGTCCCTCTCTTTGTGTATATACATATATATATATATATAATGTATACCATGACATATATATATATATCATTACACACACACACACATATATATGTATGTTTACCATTACATACACAAACACAAACACGCATATATACTTATATATATGAACATACATAG
>NW_026411487.1:0-331 GCF_001194135.2 Octopus bimaculoides | reverse complement strand
GATAGATAGATAGATAGATAGAAAGGTAGATAGATAGAGATGGATGGATGGATGCATAGATAGATAGATATAAAGAGAGAAATAAGAGCTAAAAAGTATAACTCGAATAGCCACACAAAATCACAAGCTCTTATTTTTTTAGCTCTTATTTCTAGCAATTGCAGGAGCTATTTGCACCCTTATTTATGTATTCTATCTTTTGGGTTTTTAATTGCTATAGCCACCTATATTATAATATTATAATATTAATCTATCGTTATAATATATAATTGTGTATATATATATAAGTGGCAAATATACTTCACTTTATCGTGCAGTTACTGTTAATACC
>NW_026411486.1:0-582 GCF_001194135.2 Octopus bimaculoides | reverse complement strand
ATATATATATATATATATGATGTAACTCGATTTTCTTTTCGCGCAGTCGATACGAAAGTGATTAACTTAACTGTTGTGTAATATCTTTTTTGATCGTAAGTAATATAAAGGTGTAGCAAGATTGAAATTCACGACGGCGGAAATAAGAACACACAGATGTTTTGTGCAAGTCATGTTTCAGTTACGACTGATAAGTGTGGTAATCGTTTTTGGTGTAAAATCGGTTTCACACGAAGAGAGATTAATCCATTGTTGGCGAGAGGATATGCTATGTTTTTCTGATAACAGAAGTTTGAACACCAAAAACATCGATGATATTATTTGGTATTGAAAGTTTTTGGAAATGGAATTCGTGTTTTAAAAATACAAATCTCTGAGAGTAGAGTTAATTATATTAACTTACTGCAAAGTTACTCTCTATGGATATCGGTTGGCTACGATCGGTTCGATACGTTTTTTTTTTCTTATTAAATATTCCGAATATATTAAAATGATCGAAACGGACGATTGATATCTATCTATCTATCTGTCTGTCTGTACCCACACATACAAGTACGTATTTATATGTGTGTGTTTGTATAT
>NW_026411485.1:0-441 GCF_001194135.2 Octopus bimaculoides | reverse complement strand
GGCTGGGCTTACTAGAGAAGAATTTAAAGTGATATTAGCTGCTAGGAAATTTTTTATTAGTTTTGATGATAAAGTATGGATACGTAAGGATACACCGGAGGCTTTCGATGTCCCCATGAGTAGTTCTGACTCAGCACAAATAGCTGATATGGTGGGTTCTTTTATTCTTTATGAATTGAATGATCAATTTCCTATGATTAGGGGGGGGGGTCTATATAGGGATGACTGTCTTCTATATATTAGGAATAGCTCCAACCAACAATTACAGGGGATTAAGGGTAGATTGGCTAGACCATATCATAAACCTTCAACTAACCTAAAATATATAAGTAAGTGGAGTAACCATCCTAGAAAAATTATTGATAATTTAGCTTAAAATATTTCATTAAGTCTCTCTAGATTATCTGCTAATGATAAGATTTTTGATAATGAAGCTCAATT
>NW_026411484.1:0-304 GCF_001194135.2 Octopus bimaculoides | reverse complement strand
GGTAACTACTCCTGAAGATATAGAGTCAAAATTAAAAGAAGAGTGCCATTATTATTATTAATATTATCATTAAGGCAGCAAGCTGGCAGAATCGTTAACACACTGGACAAAATGTTTAGGGATATTTTGCCTGTCACTAAGTTCTGAGTTCAAATTCCACTGAGATAAACTTTGCTTTTCATCTTTTCGGGGTTGATGAATGAAGTACCAGTGATACACTGGAGTCAATGTAATCAACTAGTGCCCTCCCTCACAATTTCAGGCCTTGTGCTTTCAGTAGAAAAGATTATTATTATTATTATTA
>NW_026411483.1:0-201 GCF_001194135.2 Octopus bimaculoides | reverse complement strand
GTATGTATGTATGTATGTATCTATCTATCTATATGTATGGATGGATGTATGCGCATATGTATAGATGTACATATGCGTACATATATATACACATATATGCATCCATAATCACTCGCCATATCGCGGTTTACCTATCACGCCCTCAGTACATCGAGGATTTTTCTAACTAAAATATGTAAATTTATATTACAGGTTTCTACG
>NW_026411482.1:4370-4986 GCF_001194135.2 Octopus bimaculoides | reverse complement strand
GTTCTGTTGATCTGATCAACTGGAACCCTCGACGTCGTAAGCGACGGAGTACAAACAACAACACACAAGGTACTATTTACGAAGAGTGAACCGGACACGTGTAACCTCACTAGTCACTGGATTTAACATTCAGCCAAACCTCTACTCTCTTATCCAATAAAAAGGCTGAAAAGCAAACAATTCACATTCCAAGTAGAGGTTTTTCGTGCTATGATCTACGGACCAACAAGTTAGAATACTAGAGAACCCGAGCTAAAGAAAGCAGCAGGTAAGTGGATTGTTTGAAACTTAATCAGAATTTACACCATCTGAATCATATCTGTAGAAAATTTCATTTAAAAATATCCATTTTTTTGAAAGTTATGGAGAAAACAAGTCGGTTGGGGTACACCTGTGTAGGAGTGCCTTACATTTTTCACTTTCATATATGGCTATGGAATTTAATTCTTTTCATTCGCAAAATATGCATTAAAAAAAAAAAAAAGAACAAGGCTATGCACAAAGCACGTCACCAGTAAATTTGAAATCAAATTTTGTTTTTTTCCATACTTTTAATCTCTGTATTTTCCCCACGTAGATTGTAAAAGAAAATTTTGAAAAACGTTAAAAATTAGGG
>NW_026411482.1:0-1711 GCF_001194135.2 Octopus bimaculoides | reverse complement strand
ATTGCAAATTATTTAAAATATAAAAATATAATTTTCAACAGAGAGAATTTATCAAAATAGAAAACAAATGAAGTTTGAAGTTTAAAAATAATAGGATCGACCACTCACGACTAGCTAGCGCGGACGCGCGAACTTTCGAGTAATAGCTAGATAGATAGAGAGAGAGAGACAGACAGACAGACATATAGCTCGCTCCGGCCAGTTATGGTATTAGCTGTCAGTAGCCAAAGAATCGACTCAAACCAGCAACAGGCAGACAGACAGATACTTCACTAGCAGTGAGCACTTTCACTTCTGACAGCTAATAAATAGCATGATAGTGCCAAGACTTTTACAATTCAATTATTTCAATAATCACTTGCCTTAGACAGTATCGGATCCAATAATTCAGAGAGTTTATAATCCAGGTAATATAGTCCGTAGATCTCAAGGGAACACCAGAGTGGACGCAGTGTTGCAAACGTCCCCCTTTCGAATTCCACGTAATAGCTTATTTTCCGGTTCCTGTTACGAGTTGCTTAATTCATGCAAGGGACATAACTCTCACCCGAAACTACAATTTGTACACGTAGTCAGTTTCAAATTATGGTGTTAAGTCTTCAGGGGAGATAACTCTCCACTCCTACGTTGGCCCTCCACTCGTGACCGAAGAAGTCCTTTGCTAACCTTTAGGAACACTGTGCGCTCTCGGACTAACTTATATTTTGCGTTTGCAGCTCCGTTGATGGCTAATAAGCCCTGCTCTTGACAAGCATACACGACTGCAAACATTGCAAACTAAGCTTTCCCCATTCACTACACTAGCTGTGCACTTTCGAGCAGCACACTTAGGTTCTTTTTGCAGAATACGTGCTCTCTCAAAAGTGTCGATCCCCTCCTTAACCTGCTTCTTCCGTCTGTGGCAATGACGGTTTGTCTCCCAGTCAGTCTCCAGCATATCACAAGCCTTTAATGAGGACTCGACACGGTCCTTAAATCGCAGCCTTGGTTTCTGCGGGGCAACGGCGGGGCTAAGGCGTTGGAAAAGCCAAGCGTCCTCACGGGCATCGTCTGCTTAGTTGTAATCTGGAACATAACAGCAGCCATACGAAAAATATATCCCTACACACACACACACACACATATATATATACATGCACACATACATATATACACATATACATGCATTGCCCCTAAAGTAACCAAGAAACCCTTTGTCTGTTATGCTAACATTTTTCTACAAGTAAATATTAAAAGTCTCTCGTGTCAGTCATGCTATGGCAGACAGCTTTTATTTTCGAAAATTATTTTTTCAGATCATGGACAAACTAAACCTGTTCTTTTGCTTGTTTGCGTTGTGCTTTTGTAAGTATTTTTTCAGTTTTTGCTTTACTTTTGTTTTGTTAAATTCTTTTCTGTTGACATCATTTTTCTAAAAAATAATCGTCTCAATTTATTTATGACTTCAACGAATCTCTGACCTTTCAACTGAAGCAGGATTCCACTGGCAAGTTGCTTATCACAATTCATTTACCACAAGCAAGTAGTGGTGAGATATGCCTCTCAGCACAAACCCACTAATAGACATACAGATGCACAGAGAGAGAGAGAGAAAGAGAGAGAGAGAGAGAATTCTTTTGCTTTTCATTAGCCTAAAGATTCCCAATCCAGTTCCTGGGGGCAGCTGATGAAGGAAAATGTTCTCTATGTGGCTTGTGTGTGTTCTGTACTC
>NW_026411481.1:0-342 GCF_001194135.2 Octopus bimaculoides | reverse complement strand
AATACACACACACACACACACACACACACACGCACACACACACACACATTCACGCACGCAGACAGACACGTACGAAGGTGTGTTTATGTATGTGTGCCTATGTCTTTGTATGTGTGTTTGTGTGTCTGTGTATGCGTCTGTGCGTGTGTCTGTGTGTGCGCATGTACGAATATGTGATTCCCATAATAGAGATGTCAAAAGAGATGTACAAGTGCTCGCACGTGCAAGTACAAAGAAACTATTCACCACGATAGCTCACAGGAATATGCTTATATACAGGCTGACAGTCTGACAGTCGGACTGACAGATAGATTTGTGTTATATATATATATATATATATAT
>NW_026411480.1:0-342 GCF_001194135.2 Octopus bimaculoides | reverse complement strand
TATGTTCTTTCCAACATTATTCTGATGCTTTCGTTCTGCAATCCCCCTCTTCTCAATCTATCAACTTGTCCTAAATATCTTTTTAACTCCGATTCTCACAAATTCGCCTGCTCCAGTATGGTCATTTACGTTCTGTTTGTTCCTTTCTTTTGTATCCAACTCTGTCTGCAGCAACCGTAGCTGCAGTCCAAATAATCTTGTTAGTTACATTTCTCGTCTGGAATATCTCAAGAACCGAATCTATCTTTTCGCTTTCAACTTTAAGCTTAAATGAATCTCAGGCCGGGAGTACTTAATCCTTGTCTTCCCTGATATATCAGCACAGCGTCTTCATTCTGTCGT
>NW_026411479.1:0-206 GCF_001194135.2 Octopus bimaculoides | reverse complement strand
CTTGCTCTTACTGTTGTTTTTGTTGTGCTTGTTGTCGTCCTAACTCTCCATTTTACCATTACAGTGACGTGTCATTCGCTGCCGCTCAGCTGTAAGAGCAACGATTGTTGTTTTGCTAACATCCTTCACATTCCTGTAGATGTCATTCAGTACGGATCGGTAGTTGCTGCTAAATTTATTGTTCTTGCTGGTCTCGTTGTTGTTAT
>NW_026411478.1:409-555 GCF_001194135.2 Octopus bimaculoides | reverse complement strand
GTGTAGGCTTGTATATGTATATGTATATAAATTCATATGGGTTTTATATACATATATGTATTTATATGCTTGTATGTATGTATGTATATGCATGTGTGTGTATACGTGTATATATATGTATACATGTATATATATGTATATGCGTA
>NW_026411478.1:145-314 GCF_001194135.2 Octopus bimaculoides | reverse complement strand
TATGGGGATGAATATGCATTTATGTGTATTTGTGTATAGGTAGGTATGTGGTGTATATGTGTAAATTTATGTGTATGTGTGCGTGTATATATATGTGTATATATATGTGTATATGTGTGTATAACTATGTGTGTATGTATGTATATATATTTGTATGTATGTGTTGTCC
>NW_026411478.1:0-135 GCF_001194135.2 Octopus bimaculoides | reverse complement strand
TATTTGTATGTATGTGTTGTCCATCCTACTATCTGGTAGCGTCCAAATATCTAACGGTTTTTTTCAAATGAATCACGTCATAACATTATCCAACTATAATTATCATACTCGGTCATAATGTCTTACGTTTAAGAT
>NW_026411477.1:0-201 GCF_001194135.2 Octopus bimaculoides | reverse complement strand
ATTATTATATATGCGTATGTGCGATTGGGTTCACACTCACATCTACTTGAACGTGTACATACGCATGTATACGGTTTTAATCGTAAGTGTTTGCGTACATATCAACATATGTATCGATATACGTGATGCTGTGTATATTTTTGTATACGCATATATGCACAATCTAAATTTTGTGCACGTTTACTATATACATATGTTCTT
>NW_026411476.1:141-1517 GCF_001194135.2 Octopus bimaculoides | reverse complement strand
CAATTAACACATTTGGTAGGAGTTACATATATTTCTAAGATGGATGAGTCCTACTCGTTCACGAAACTTTAAGCCATATGGAGCTGAGTCAGACTGTTATTAAAACACGTATACATGCACACACATATGTATGTATGTATGTATGTATGTATGTATGTATGTATGTATGCATGCATGCATGCATGTATGTATGTATGTATGTATGTATGTATGTATGTACGTATGTATGTATGTCATTATTCGGTTTTATCTCAAGATTTCTTGCCAATAGAGAAAGAACCGGTTTCTAACCTAGACCCAAGCCTCCCTCATTGAAATTTCAACATCATAAACAGGGTATGTATGTATGTATGTATGTATGTATGTATATGTGTGTGTGTATGTATGTATATATAAATGAATACATACATATACATTTATATCACATATCACACTTTCTCATATCTATCTATCTATCTATCTATCTATCTATCTATCTATCTATCTATGTGTATACACGCTTACGCGCACACACACACCTACGCACACTCACACCTACACACACAAATGAATAGATAGATAGTTATAGACGCATATAGTACACATTAGTAAGTATGCATATATGTTGGTGTGTGTGTTTGTGTGCATGTGTATGTGTATGTATTGTACACAATATATATTGACATATTGTCAACGAAAAATTATAAAGAGTTATACATGGCGTGTCAGACAGAGAGTTACGACGAATTCAAACAAAGGACGACAAAAAGGGCGTTTAGACAGTATGAATGACATTCATAATGTATGGATCCCGACCAGACATAACTCCAGTGGCTGATTTGTTTGATAAGACATAAATGTCATTCGTAGAAAGAGCATTGTCTTGTCTTTTGACCACACAGGTTGAGTAGTTCTTGTCATGTATTGCATTATATATGTTTTATTCCTAATATCACCATTTGAATAGATCTTATGAAGAGGAAAAAACCCTCAAAGAAACATCAATAGCAACAACAAGAACAACATATCAACGTTTAAAAAAGAAATCTATTCGAATGCAAATTTAATTTTTTTTTTTTTTTTTTTTTTTTCTGATTCGTCCTTTTTTTTTTATTCTCTCCGTTTCATTCTTTGTTCCACTTTCGCTCTGTCTGTCTGCCTGTCTGTCTGTCTGCCTGTCTGTCTGTCTGTCTGTCTGTCTGTCTGTCTGTCTCTCTCTCTCTCTCTCTCTCTCTCTCTCTCTTTATATATATATATATATATGTATTACTTATATTGCATATATCCATATGTATATTCACATGCATGTATATATATATATATGTATATATATATGCATACATGTATATATATATATTTATGTATATATATGTATATATATATATATATATATATAT
>NW_026411476.1:0-131 GCF_001194135.2 Octopus bimaculoides | reverse complement strand
ATATGTATATATATGTATATATATATGTATACATATGTATATATATATGTATATATGTATACATTTATCTATGTATATATATATATATATGTGTGTGTGTATGCGTCTGTGTATATGTGTGTGTCTATGCA
>NW_026411475.1:0-277 GCF_001194135.2 Octopus bimaculoides | reverse complement strand
GTAAATCTGATTAGTCTTCATCAGCTGCATTTACCTAGACAACATTTCAATAGCGTCGTTTTTATATCGATTGATAATCTGCTGTCTTTCAAATCTACACTGAACAACTCCCTTTTCTGGACATTTTGATTTTTATAAAGTCCAACAACCACATCGCAACTGACATTTGCTTCAAGCCAACAGACTCCAAGCAGTATCTCCTTTTCAGTTCATGCCATCCTAAACAGACCAAAATAAATATTCCATTCAATCTAGCAAAAAGGATTTGTACGATTGT
>NW_026411474.1:0-207 GCF_001194135.2 Octopus bimaculoides | reverse complement strand
TTCTATCAGTCTCTTTTGCTGAACCACTAAGTCATGAGGACGTAAACACACCAACATCAGCTGTCATGCAGTGATGGGAGAACAAACACAGAAAGAAAGACACGCACATATTGGTATATACATATATTTATATATATATATATATATCTATACAGTAGGCTTCTTTCAGTTTCCATCTACCAAATCCACTCACAAGGCTTTTGGTTG
>NW_026411473.1:0-257 GCF_001194135.2 Octopus bimaculoides | reverse complement strand
CGAACAGGGGAGGTCAGCAGCTTCCCCTTGCTGGTTTGGCATCTGCAGAATAGACTAATTTCAGGCTATTGCCCCTTGTCAATGCAGAGCAGCCGAAACCCAGCAGGCGTCGCTACTGACTATCTGTAGGAAGGTTATTTATCTAATTTCAGTGGAATCTATCCACTGGTCTTCAGAAATAGAGATATTAATATTTCTAAGTCTTTATAAAGGAGACTACGGCAGCGGTACTGGATATTAATAGTTATCGCCAAGTC
>NW_026411472.1:0-539 GCF_001194135.2 Octopus bimaculoides | reverse complement strand
TCGAATTTGGTTCGATTTCAATTTCACTTGCCTCAACAGGTCTTTGGAAACAGAGTTTAGTATCCAAAGAAGGAAAGGTACACATAAGTAGGCTGGCTACATCCCTGGTAAAGGCCATGGGTTATGGTCTCACTTGTCTTGCCAGGTCTTCTAATGCACAGCATATTTCCAAAGGTCTCAGTCACTAGTCATTGTCTCGGTGAGGCCTAATGTTCGAAAGTTGTGCTTCACCACCTCATCCCATGTCTTCACAGGTTCCCTCAACTGCTAGGGTGTGGCACTTTTACACACAGCTATCCTCATCCATTCTCGCTACATGACCATGCCAGCGCAATCGTCTCTCTTGCACGCCACAACTGATGCTTCTTAGGTCCAACTTTTCTCTCAAGGTACTTATACTCTGTTGAGTATGTACACTGACATTACACATTCATCGGAGCATACTGGCTTCATTCCTTGCGAGTTTATGCATGTCTTCCCCAAGAGTTCAGTATCCAAAGAAGGAAAGGTACACATAAGTAGGCTGGCTACATCCCTGG
>NW_026411471.1:0-221 GCF_001194135.2 Octopus bimaculoides | reverse complement strand
TATATACATGAAATAGTTGTGGAAGCAGCCATAGTGTATATTTGTAGTAGTAGTAGTAGCAGTAGCAGCAGTAACAACAGCTATAGTAACTGTGTGTGTAGTAGCAATAGTAGTAGTAGCAGCCATAGTTATCATGTAGTAATAGCAGTAGCTATAGTGTATCTGTGTGTGTGTAGTATTAGCAGCAGTGTTTATAGTATATAAGTATGTGTAGTAGTAGT
>NW_026411469.1:3160-3286 GCF_001194135.2 Octopus bimaculoides | reverse complement strand
GGTTATATTTATCAATCAATTCTGGAGAAAATAAGGGAACATCAATGACTGCATAAATACAGCAGGTTACAAATTTGCGTTGTGTGACACATTCTTTTACTATTTTATTGTTT
The DNA here is from genome assembly GCF_001194135.2 of Octopus bimaculoides. Lineage (NCBI taxonomy): Eukaryota > Metazoa > Mollusca > Cephalopoda > Octopoda > Octopodidae > Octopus > Octopus bimaculoides. The sequence goes on along the minus strand of NW_026411469.1, from coordinate 3,173 downwards.
CAATAATTTGTCT
>NW_026411469.1:1938-2440 GCF_001194135.2 Octopus bimaculoides | reverse complement strand
CTCATATTCAAATATTGCATTAACGCACCGATTACTGGCTCAATTATAACAGTTAATATAATAATGTCTGTGTTATATGAATAAACAATTAAACTTAGTGTAAATCTCTATAGACTGACTTTGGAAAATACAGAGTCTTCCTACGAATATCAAACAATGTTTTAGAAATAGTAGCTACCATATTTATTATTTATATATATTATTCTATTGTGCTGAGGCAACAAATGCTTATATCGCTTCACAAGCTAAGTATAAATTGGCATTCTTTGCTTGGAAAAATGTTCGCACGGATCATTTCAAATTGTGAAATTGATTATCAAATTCATAATAATGCGTTTGATTCATTTGACATATTTTATATGATGACATTGACTTTGTCGTATCGGGCAGCTAAGCTATCGTTCGACGACTGAGTCTTTCATCATTCGGGGTCGATAAAATAAGTACCGGTCAATGTTTGGAGTAAATGTAGTCGACTTCCGCTCCGTTGAAATACTTGTGG
>NW_026411469.1:1450-1870 GCF_001194135.2 Octopus bimaculoides | reverse complement strand
AGTCGGTGAGCTGGCAAAAGTGTTTGCATACCGTGCAATATTTTTAGCGGCATTTCGTCCGTCTTTAAGTTTTGAGCTCAAATTCCTCCGAGGTCGAATTTATCTTCCATCCTTTAGTGGCCGATAAAATAAGTACTAAAATAGCATTGCTATTTTCATATCATTGTTTAACATTCGTAGTAAAACAGAGCGGGGAGCTGTCAAAATCCTTTAGCTCGCCCGCAACATACTGAGAGGCATTTTGTCCGTCTTTATGTTCTTAGTTCAAATTCCGCCGAGATCGACATTGCCTTTCATTCTTTCGGGGTCGATTAAAGTAAGTACCAGTTGGGCAATGGGACCGATATAATCGGCCAACACTCTCTCCATAAATTGCTAACCTTGTTTCGAAATTTGGAACCGATATTTGTAGAAAACTCA
>NW_026411469.1:157-766 GCF_001194135.2 Octopus bimaculoides | reverse complement strand
TTATTTCATAATCAGCTGAGATCTGAAAACTCACTAAAACACTGCAGTAATACTAAAATTTCTACTTTAGTTTTCCTCTGTTAGCATCTGGTAAGAAAATTGACAATAACATTAGTATTCCAGTTTTTCGTTCTCTTGTTCAAATCTCTGTTGATAAAAATACATATACAGTGTACCAAAGCACCAATTATTGGTTCCGTTGTAACAGTTAATATAATTATACCTATGTTATATAAACAGACATTTAAACTTAGTATAAAATTCTTTAGACTGATTTAGGAATATACAGAACCTTTCTACAAACCTTAAACAAAATTTTAGAAGCAGCAACTCAGCTGTTGCTACGAAAACTTACGTTGTTTCACAAGCTAAATGTCAATTAACTCTCTTTCCTTAGAAGCGTGATTGCAAGGAAGATTTCTAATTGCTAAATTGATAACGAAATTCATAATTGTGCATTTGCTTCATTTGCCATATTTCATATGATCTCCAATATTCAACAGTTACTTTTAAAATGAAGGTCTTAAAATACTTTTGAAAAGGATCAATTCATCATACTAATACTGACATTGCAGTATTAGTAATTCTTTGGCAAGTAATATATATATA
>NW_026411469.1:0-147 GCF_001194135.2 Octopus bimaculoides | reverse complement strand
TATATATATATCTGTTGTTTCGCTTTTGTTAATTCAAATCATAATGTTTTTAATTTGTATACACATTTTATAAAATTAAACAAATCTGTAGTAAACATTGTATTTATTTTTCTGCATTGTTTATAGTTAGTATCTTGAGATGGTAGA
>NW_026411468.1:4134-4290 GCF_001194135.2 Octopus bimaculoides | reverse complement strand
TTAATGAAAAATGTGGCCCCCGTTTTAAAAAAGATCCAATATATATATATTTGCGATATATCGTCCTGCACCGATATCTGCATACCTATATACATATATATGTATGTACATATGTGTGTATATATGCATATATATATATATGTATATATATATATA
>NW_026411468.1:2806-2951 GCF_001194135.2 Octopus bimaculoides | reverse complement strand
TATATATATATATATACATACAGTGTACATTTAAACACATGAGAAATGTCCATAATAGGACATCTTACCCGCTAGAAAGAGCAGTCAAACTCCAAACCACAAATAGGGAATTTCGGAAGGGAATGAAAAATAAGAACATTTACCA
>NW_026411468.1:2454-2592 GCF_001194135.2 Octopus bimaculoides | reverse complement strand
CAGAAATGAGCCAAAAAGTCATTATATCATTATTAATAAATTTCAGAGTATCAAACAATTTAGAAATTCTTTTTGCTACCAGTGGTCCAGCGAGAAGAAAAACTAGTCAATAGACTATATATTATTCATATAAATACA
>NW_026411468.1:2174-2444 GCF_001194135.2 Octopus bimaculoides | reverse complement strand
ACTATATATTATTCATATAAATACATACAGTGTACATTTAAACACATAAGTGATGTCCATAATAGGACATCCTACCCGCTAGAAATGTACACTGTATGTATTTATATGAAACGTTGGAAACTCCAAGATGCGCTTTGAAAGTTCTCATTCAACTATGGAAGCAGCTCAACTTCCAGAATGTTGCCGATGTGTTGCTGGGTGTTAAAAATTGACACCCGAGGGCACAAAAACGAGGGCAGACATTCCAGTGTCTGTCACAGCCGCCCAAAC
>NW_026411468.1:1516-2164 GCF_001194135.2 Octopus bimaculoides | reverse complement strand
CGCCCAAACCATAACTGATTGTAGATTTTGAGGTCGATTTACGAGTCTCCCTTCGGTGGAGCCAGAGACAATCCAAGGTCGGTCATTCTGGTGGTTTACTGTGTGTTCGATGTCAACTTCCTTTTCATCAGTGAACACCAGGCTGGGCAGCGTGCCTTCCGCAATCTGACGCAGGTTAAGACGACTTCTCTCCAGTCTCATGGCTTTATAAACTTGCGTGAGTTCATGATGGTGGATCATATCGTAGGGGTGGGTCCTGAGATCCTCGTTCAGCACTCGATATATCGATTTTTTTTACTTAATCTTGCTGTGGAAGCCAGTTTTCGGACAGAACGACGAGGATTTCACTGTATCTTTTCTCTGGTACTTTTGATAAGCTGAAGGTTCCTTACACTTTCTTTTCGGTCGATCAGCGGTAAAACCAGTCTTTTAAAATTTCTTGATAATTTTCTAGGATGATTTTAATCATCCTTTTAGTCGATTGCATCAACCCCAACAGCTCAGCTGGTACTTAACTTATGGAACCCGAAAAGATAAACAGCAAAGTCAATCTTAAAAGCATTTGAATTTAGAACGTAAAATCAGAAGAAATATCGTAAAGCATATTGTCCGAAATACTAACGATTCTGCCAACTCGCCATCTTAATA
>NW_026411468.1:0-143 GCF_001194135.2 Octopus bimaculoides | reverse complement strand
ACCGACTAAGATACCTAGTACCAGGCAACAGGTCGAAACTGGCATCGCTGCTCAACCACAGCTCCGCAACTGACCACACCCTCCCGCGTATGTACATACTATAGTCTTGTGTAACTCTTTACGAACCGGATACATAGTTTTTT
>NW_026411467.1:0-386 GCF_001194135.2 Octopus bimaculoides | reverse complement strand
GTATGTATGTGTATGTATGCTTTATGTATGTGTATGCATGATGTACATGTATGTATGTATATGTACGCATGTATGTATACATGTATGTATGTATGTGCATGTATGCATGTATGTATGCATGTATGCATGTATGTGTATGCATGATGTATATGTATGTCTGTTTGTATGCGTATGTATGTATGTATGCATGCATGTTTGCTTGTATGTATATGTCTGTATGTCTGTATGTGTTTCTACATGTATGTATGTGTATGTACACGTATGTACATGTGTATGTATATGTATATGTATATTCGTGTGTTTGTATATATGTATTATACTCGTGTGCGTGTATGTATATGTGTGTATATATGTAAAACATGTATGCATGTGAGTATATGTTAGAA
>NW_026411466.1:0-296 GCF_001194135.2 Octopus bimaculoides | reverse complement strand
CCCCCCTCTCCCTAAAAAATTACTGGCCAAATTTGCAAGAATTATTATTGAGTGAGAGAGCAGCACATGCCATCAAAGAGACACTGGGGTACAAATATACAAAGCCCAGTATACCCATCATGACTACCCGTCTGATAAGGGTACACCAGGCACATGCATCACAACCATATGTGCGAGACATGGTGATCTCATATCAAGATAAACAGCGCATGACCTCACAGGTGAGGCCCAGTTGGAATTCAGGTAGAGTAGCCCATCCTACTCAAAAGGTCCCTGAATAAGGTTTGTTTTAAGGA
>NW_026411465.1:0-226 GCF_001194135.2 Octopus bimaculoides | reverse complement strand
TCCATCCTTTGTTATCTATGACTTCATTTTCATAACTATCAGCTTCTGGTATGATTGTATCGTTAGCTTTACATGTAATTCAATATCCTTCGCTATTCTAACATAGAGAATTGGCTTTATATCATATTATGCAATATGCTTCATATATATATAGCTCGTTGCCAGATTGCCAATGTTTGTAACTCCTTTGGTTTATTTCCTGGAACCATTATATATTACTCAATTC
>NW_026411464.1:0-241 GCF_001194135.2 Octopus bimaculoides | reverse complement strand
GTATGTATGTATGTATGTATGCATACATGTAGGTATGTATGTATGCATCTATCTATCAATATATACATATGTATGTGTGTATATGTATGTATGCATGCCTGCATATATGTATGTATTTACGTATGTATGCATGCATGTAGGTATGTATACATGCATGTATGTTTCTATCTATCAATATATACATATGTATATGTGTATATGTATGTATGTGTGTGTGTGTGTGTGCATGTATGTATGTATG
>NW_026411463.1:0-913 GCF_001194135.2 Octopus bimaculoides | reverse complement strand
TCTTCGAAATCGACAGTGCAGTGTTAGAAACAATTGCGTAAAAGATACTAAATAGGACATTCTCAGGCCCAGGACTTATTTCAGGATATTGGTTTAAAAAAATCTCAACTTCTATCGGCGAGATTCAATACGACTTTTGGAGAAGAGTATCAAGGGCACGTTAAACGTATCCAAATGGTTTCCAAGTGCCACCACCCTTCTCATCCCGCAAAATAACCAAACAACCGTATCTAAAAATCACCGCCCAATAGTCTCTTAAAATACCGACTGCTTCAACTTGTTTCTACGAGGTCATAGTACCACTAACAATATTGTAACCCTAGAGCATAGCGGTAGGGGCGAGAAGAAAGTAAGTATGAGAATGTTTTGAGCAACTACTAGTTAGCAAAATGATACAAAGAAAAAATCAATATTTCTCCGGGGAAAGCTACAAATATCTGGATAGTACTTTACCTATGATTATTTAACTGATTTCTAAAGAACGAAGTGTAAATTCGACATTGATTTAAGAGAGATCATTCTATCGGTTACAAAGACCACACAAGAATAAGAAGCAACAGGTTGCAAAACCCAATATTAAATATATTATTATAAAAACACAAAAGGAAGTCCATGGATGGAACATCATTGAGCATACTTGGAAAAGGCTGAATCGTGGCAAAACAAGAACAACTCTGCTATCAGCTGCCTCAACCACAAATTGCCATCCTTCTTGGACAAAATATTTCTGACATCAAAATTAAAAGCTAAATTTAAATAAACAAGACTTATAAATCACTACTTACCCAGGAAGACCATTTGTAGCAATGAAAAACTTTCCACCACCGTAGGCCACGATATTAGAAATGTTTGAAGAATTTGAAATTTACCAAATTGTTTCAAATCAATACAGAGACCATCAAGATCATATTCC
>NW_026411462.1:0-1316 GCF_001194135.2 Octopus bimaculoides | reverse complement strand
GAGAGAGAGAGAGATGCATATATATTCTGTAAAATTTACTGAATTGCATTTCAGTGGCTATTATTATTGATAATATTAAGCAGTTAATCTCTGAATTTGCTGGCCTTGTACCGAAATTTGAAACTAATATTATGTAGGTTATCATATTACGACTATCCACTTTTTATCACGGATGTCTGATTATAAAACGAAAATCATTTTGATAGACGAGTCATCGTGCACTTTGTGTCTAAGCAATGGTAGATTCCTTAACACCAATCTCGCGGCACACATCACCGAATTTTCTACCCTCACATATTTTTCTTAATTGTTTCTGCCATTTTCCAATGGATAACACACACGTCTTCATTGTTTGTTAGGTGTCGGCAACCCTTCTATTTCGCTTCTGTCGTCTACTCCCATTTCGACCGGTACGACTAGGTAAATCCGTACAAAAAAATACAAACCACCTCAGTCATGTGAACACAAGCAATTGTGAATGCATTCTGGGCAGCCGACCATTGTGGGCGGTCGATGAGGTGCGTTATTGTAGTACAAGCAAATTCTTCGACTGATCACCGACCCGTTTTATCACAGATCAATCCGTGATAAGCTTAACATGTTTCACAATTAAAGGTATCGTGTTATCCCTAATCAGTGATGAACGAGGCTGCATGTATCAATCTAAAAACGTTTTATTTAATTTTATATAAAGTTAATATTTAAATAGGAGAAAAAGACTAAAAATTTTTTTTTTAAAGCGCTATACAGATGCATTTTTCAGCCTCACTACTGTTATGGTTCGTAGCATTTCATTAGTCTTCACGCTCTGAGTTCAAATTTCACCGGGATCGACTTTCCTTTTCTCCCGTTAGTGATCGATAAAATAAGTACCAGTTGATCACTGGAGTCGATGTAATCGATTTATCCTCTCCCACGAAATTGCTGGCATTGTGTCAAAATTTGAAAGCGTTATTATGGCTGCTGCTGCTGTTGCTGAGGCTATTCCTGTTACTGCTGCTGCTGTTGTTTTTGTTGTTTTGTAGCCTTGAACCCGATGAAGGGCGTTTCTCTCACTAGCCATCTTGTTTTTATTTATTTATTTATTTATTTATTTCATAATACTTTCAGGCATAGTATATCTCGGGTTACATTATCCAATTGGATATTTCCTTTTATAATTTTCTTTTTTTAAGACGATAAAGTGTGCTTTCAGGGTAACTTTGCTGCTATTTCTAGAAGGTCAACCGAGAAATAGACGAACGACAAAGTATCTGAATGTCAATATCTTTTTTTTTTTTATGTCAATATCTATGCATCAATTTGTACATCATACA
>NW_026411461.1:0-465 GCF_001194135.2 Octopus bimaculoides | reverse complement strand
GAGTATTAAATATATAAGGACTAGTATACTTTCCTGCTTTATAGCAGTCACCAAGGTCCCGTCTGACAGATGTACTGTAGTTGACTGACAGTCGTGGTCAGCGATTTTGGCTAAAGCGTTAATTTGCACCAGAAATATATAAATATGCCTATCTAAGGTAAAAGGCTGATTTGTTTGAGCGCGTAGAAGCATCTTAACGAAAAGTAATAACACACTTGAACCATATGAACAGTAATAAGGTGTGATACACAGATATTCATCATCCTCTCAATATTTGCAGTGGTGAACCTATTTTTCGAGATGTCCATGATTCCTTTAGGCATGCTGGAAACCAATGACTGAGTCAGTTCTATGTTTACGGACCTCCATTCTTGCTGTACGTGAGCTTTCAACTGTTCATTATATATATACATATCTATATACATCTATATCTATATAATCTATATATATATACATATATATATA
>NW_026411459.1:0-704 GCF_001194135.2 Octopus bimaculoides | reverse complement strand
TGTATGTACATACTTACATCTACCTGTATATATAGATGCATATCTGAGTATATGTATGTATGTATGTATGCATGTATGTATGTATATTAATATATATAAATATGTATAAACATATATACATTCATATCCATATATATGTATATACTTGTAAATATATATGTGTATATATGCGCATGTGAATATATATATATGTATGTATATATTTATATTTCTGTGTGTATATATATATATATATATCAAGAGATAGATGGATGGTTAGATAGACAGATAGGTACATAAGTAGGTACGTAGGTAAGTAGATCTATAGATAGATAAACAGAGTGACAGATAGATAACGAGTCTTATGGTTTTTATAATAACATGATATATATTTATATATATGTGTTTGTATATATATATTTATGTGCATGTGTATAAACGTGTATATATTTATGTGTGTGTGTGTAGAAACTTGTGTATATATATTTATTTATACTTATGTATGTGAGTGCATATTCATGTATACAAGGGAATGAAGAAACAAAGCAAATTAGCATTCAACATATTCACTGGGAACCAAACTCATCAGATGTCAAGAGCGTTTGATGAGATTGAGATCTCCTATGGCAATGCCACTCGAATTTGGAAGTGATTCAAACTGATATACATAATACAAATCTATATGTGAGTGTGTGTGTGTATATATATATATATATATATATATA
>NW_026411458.1:0-348 GCF_001194135.2 Octopus bimaculoides | reverse complement strand
CATACATATATATATATATATATATATATATATATTTACACATACATACGTGTGTGTGTGTGTGTGTGTGTGTTTACATATCTGTATATTTGTACGCGTGTATGTTTCAGAGGGACTAGGTATTGAAATTGACAGCTCTACAGTTGAAATGGCTGTTAAGGATATGAAGCTTGGGAAGGCAGCTAAACCATCAGGGATTAATATTCATGGCAAAGCTGAATATATTCTATGAAGGAGGACATGTACTTGTCACTCAGATACTTCCAGAAGGGGCCATCCCCAAATGACCGACACCATTGTATCATCATCATCATCATCATCATCATCATCATCATCATCGTCATCATC
>NW_026411457.1:0-236 GCF_001194135.2 Octopus bimaculoides | reverse complement strand
TATATGTATATATATATATAATCACAAAGTAAGGACGGACGAAATGCTTCTAAGCATTTTCCGGTGCTCTAACCATTCTGCCGGCTCTCCGCTTTATACAGTGAATTTTACTAATTATTACACATATATAATTGAGTATTAATGAATAAATTATGTTAAGAAAGCAGGGAAAGAAGAAAGCTCTACAATTCTAGAAACAGATGTCAAGAAAAATCGTTTGCTCAATCATTGAACGA
>NW_026411456.1:0-659 GCF_001194135.2 Octopus bimaculoides | reverse complement strand
GGTTTCATAATCAGCCAGCCAGGGAGGAGGGTACCGCTCCCTCTGTGGTCGGTGTGTGACCCTGGGACTGGCCTGAGTTCCTGGCGTGCTGCCTTCATCATCTTGCCTACTGCTGCTGTCTTCATCATCCTGCCCACTGCAGCTGGTTCCATCCTCTGAAGCACTGACAATCTTCCACACATCCAAAACATGGCATGGCATACCATCGATGAGTGATGTCTGTAATTTATGGACACCCTATATATATATATATATAAGGTGATTAAAATCAAAATAAGCAACAAGGATATCCAAAGTTAATGCAGTACGATCATTTCTTACGATTCCATTTATTTGAGCAATGTGGACATTACATCAAATGTAAAGTGCAGAGCAATCCTCAGTTGTACAAAGATATACAAAGATATTGAAATTTACTGAAATTTCATTTCAACAAAAGGACATATTATTGTAACTACATTTAAACACTCCAAGTGGAAAGGAAGGATACCAATTCATTTGTATCCTTCTTTTCTACTTGGATTGTTTAAATGTAAATGTAATTACAATATGTGATACTTATTCGGCTACCGAATAAGTGTCACATATTTTTACAAATGAATTCCTCTATTACATAATATCAAGGTCTCTTTCTTTCTTTTGTTGTCTTTTCTATCAAT
>NW_026411455.1:0-625 GCF_001194135.2 Octopus bimaculoides | reverse complement strand
ATATAGTGTGGGTATCAGTTAGAAGAGTTTAATGCCTGTAAGGGATAATTAAATCTAAAGTTGCTCCTGGTTATTACCTGAGTAAGTACAGTCTTTTGTAAAGTTGTACGGTAGCAGGTGGTTCGGTTGGTAGACCGTAGTTTAGGTTATATAGGAGAAGAAAATAGATGTAATGACAAGGGGAGACTCGTCGTTTTCGCTGGTATACCTTTAATTTAATTAGAAAACAAGAAGGAGGAAGCAAACATGAAGGTAGAATTTACGATCGTTTCGATTCACTAGCTTTAGTAAATCTCTTCAGAATGCGGAAATAGATAGGTACATCGGTTAGGATGCGAAAATAATTGATACATATGCGATGGTAATATATTATATTATATTTATCCGGATGAATATATCTTCGTCCTTTAATAAGAATTTTTTCCCGTAGATTTCAAGTCTCTTCCTCACATGTTACTTAAGAATCGTTTTAACATCCAAGTCTGCTTCATTTAATTATTTGATGAAATTTATCAAACTTTGTTTAATAAATTAGGTCTGATATTGATTATTTCTTTATATATATATATATAAATTTTTTTTTCTCCGTGTTTTTCTCCTTGTCTCCGTATACTTTCTGTTGAAG
>NW_026411454.1:0-213 GCF_001194135.2 Octopus bimaculoides | reverse complement strand
ATATATATATATATATATATATATATATATATAGATATATATATTTACACTTGGTTTGTATGTATATGTGCATCTATATATATATGTATGTTTATGTTTGTACGTATATGTTTATGCGTGGATTTCTAAATGGAAATAGATAAGGTTGCTAATATATCGATGTTTATGTATGCATATTCATATAAATCGGAGTGCAAATTATTCAGTAATACA
>NW_026411453.1:0-511 GCF_001194135.2 Octopus bimaculoides | reverse complement strand
TCTATCTATCTATCTATCTATCTATCTGTCTGTCTGTCCGTCCGTCCGTTCGTCCCTCCGTCCGTCCGTCCGTTCGTCCCTCCGTCCATCCATCCATCTATCTATCTATCTATCTATCTATCTATCTATCTCTCTATCTATCTATCTATCTATCTATCTATCTATCTATCTATCTATCTATCTATTTGTCCGTCTGTCTGTCTATATACCCACGTGTCTATTTATCCATTTATATAAATTTATGTAGATTAATTTTTGTCTTCCACTCTCTCTTTCACTCGTCCCTCTCATACTCATACTCTCTTACATATATGAATGTATGCATACCTGTATATATATATTCATACATGTATACATACATGTAAGCACATACACACATGCATATATACATATATACATATGTACATATATATATATACATGCAAACATGTATATGTGTGCATACAATTATCAAGCACAGATACAGATATAGTTATACATATGTATATGTATGTATATATATATATATATA
>NW_026411452.1:0-287 GCF_001194135.2 Octopus bimaculoides | reverse complement strand
TATATATACACACATACTTGCATACATACACATATTTGTATATGTGTGTGTGTATATATATTTATATGTATGAATCCGCGCGTGTATTTGTGTGAGTTGGGGTATGTGTGTATGTATATTTACATACTTATTCCTTCCAATTTATAAGTGTGTGCATCGTAATAAACACGTGTATCGATGTATGAATCGATGTATTTATGACTTTTGTGTGTATGTATTTATGTATGTAGTGTATTTGGTACATATATATATATATATATATATATATATATATATATATGTGTGTG
>NW_026411451.1:0-1010 GCF_001194135.2 Octopus bimaculoides | reverse complement strand
AAAAGCTGTTACTCAGAGTTTCACGTTCCCGTTCATCGAACAGTTTTGTTTTATTTCTGCTGCTTTTAAATAAAGCATATTGACTCGAATTTAATGTTTGTTCTATAATCAATGTTTCTTTATATATATATATATATCAAAATAAGCAACAAGGATTTTAAAGATGGTTGCAGTACGCACGTTTCATGCTACTCCATTTATTTAAAATTGGAAATTGAACCTTTATAACATATATTCCTGATCTCTCACCTTATCATTTAATCTACTTGTGATAAATAAGATTTCATCTTTTGCTCCATAGAAGATATTTTTTCACACCACTTCTGCTAATGCTGTTAGTTTTCTCAATATGTATCTTAACCCTATATAGCTTATAAGAATTGGAAATTTTCATTAGTTTTTACCTTATTTAATGCTTGATTTTAAAAGAATCATTATTATTTATTACATTATTCCAGGGCTTACAGCGATAGTGTCTTGTTTTTTTAAAGTTTTTAAAAATTTTTAACTTAAATAAATCTAATCCTTATGCCCAAAATTAATCTAATCCTTATTCAATTAATATTCTTTAATTAGCCCATGTTAATCTTAAAACAAACTCATGACTAATGAAACTTTTAATCAATCATCATGTTCCTGTATTGGATGGCCTTGTTAATTCCTAATATCATTTTTCTTTTTCTGTTCCTCAAACCTTATTATATAAATCCTATACTAATTTTTTTTCTTCACATTATAAAAATATAGCTTAAATTTATGTGTCTTCAAAATAGTATTATTATATATATCAACTAAAATTTTAAAATCATTTTAAAAATAATTCAAAATAGTTTTCATGAACCCAATATACTTAATATCCTTAGACCTTACACCTTATCTATAGCCTCTGAATTCAATACTGACATCACTTCTTGATTTTTGTATAAACTAACTTCATTTCAATGTTAAATCTCTTAAGGAGGACATTTTCATTTCATTTTATTGTTATTAACATACCTCTTATTGTTAAA
>NW_026411450.1:0-1130 GCF_001194135.2 Octopus bimaculoides | reverse complement strand
ACCATGTGGTTGGTAAGCAAGCTACTTACTACACAGTCACTCCTACGCCTGCCACTCCTCTGTCTATTATTTGTAAAAACATGGTTGAGAATATGGCCATGCTGGGGCACCACCTTGAATTTTTAGTTGAATGAATGAATCGATCCCAGGACTTAGTCCTGGTTCTTATTCCATCGTTTATCTTGCCGATCCGCTAATTCACAGGGGGCGTCCAGAGGCTATAATAGAAGACATTTGCCCAAGGTGCCACGCTGTAGCACTGAACCCGGAACCAAGCGGTTGGGAAGCAAGCTTCTGACCAAACAGCCATTCCTGCGCCTTTATATATACATATATACGACGGTATTGCTTCAGTTTCCGTCTACCAAATCCACTCACAAGGTTTTGGTAAGCCCAAGGTCATAGTTGAAGACGTTTGCTTAACGTGTCGTGTAGTCGGACTGAACCCGGAACCAAGTGGATGGGAAACAAGCTTCTTACCACACAGCCACTCCTGAGCCATTTTGATTTTTTTTTAGAATCAGTTCAGTAATGAAACCAAAGATGGTATCCAAATTTAGTCACATTACCGCTTAGCAGCAACCGGAAGTACTTTCGTTCAACAATGTAAGTAGAATTAATAGCCACTTTCCTCAAATACAATTACAATTTAATCTTGCATCTTGTTTCAGCCATTTGACTGCGGCCATACTGGTGCACCGCCTTGAAGAATTTACAGTCGAACGAATCGACTCAAAGCTTTATCTTTTCAAACCTGGTATTTATTTCATCGGCCTCTTTAACCGATCAGTTATGTTACGGAACGCAAACAGACCAACGCCGGTCGTCAAACGGTGGTGGGGAACGGACACAAGACACACCGTACATTCACACACAGACACACACACACACACACACACGGGCACACGCACACATACGAGGGGTTACACTTTTACTCATTTTACTCTTTTACTTGTTTCAGTCATTTGACTGCGACCATGCTAGAGCACCGCCTTTAGTCGAGCAAATAGACCCCAGGACTTATTCTTTGTAGGCCTAGTACTTATTCTATCGGTCTCTTTTGCCGAACCGCTAAGCTATTGGGACGTAAACACACCACCATCGGTTGTCAAGCAATGTTGGGGGGACAA
>NW_026411449.1:0-536 GCF_001194135.2 Octopus bimaculoides | reverse complement strand
TATGCACATACATACATGCACCCCCTTCACACACACATATAAATATAGTTTTTAAGCTCTGTGTTTTTTTTCTTCACTCATTTCAATCATGATATTCGTTGAGACGATCGAGCCCTGCAGCAATGTTCTGCTGTCTTTTACTTGTAATATTGATTTGAAGCAATTTGACTTTGTTATAAATAATATTAGCAATTTTTGTTTTTCAGTATAGTTAAATGTGTGCAGAACATTGTGGTATATGACTTCTTTCAGCATCCACTTAGTTACAGTTAGTAACAGCTGATTCGCGAGAGATTATTTGAAATAGCTTGAGTAAATCTTATTTAAATATGCGTTCTTCAAAAAAAAAAAAAAATGGATTCTGATTCCATTTGGTAAGGAAGTAAATAACTGCAGGCCCTTTCAAACTCGATTACTGTACACAAACATCGGAAAAATTCCTACGAGCTAATCTTTTTGTTGTTTCAATTTCTCGTCTTGGCTATTCCGTCTTGTAAACGTATGTATGCATGTATGCATGCATGTATGTATGTATG
>NW_026411448.1:0-274 GCF_001194135.2 Octopus bimaculoides | reverse complement strand
CAAAGGTCTCGGTCACTAGTTATTGCCTCGGTGAGGCCTAATGTTTGAAGATCGTGCTTCACCACCTTATCTCAGGGGTTACTGGGTCTACCTCTTCCACAGGTTCCCTCAACCGCTAGGGTATGGTACTTTTTCACACATCTATCCTCATCCATTCTCACTGTATGACCATACCAGCGCAGTCGTCTCTCTTGTACACCATATCTGATGATTTTTAGGTCCACCTTTTCTCTCAAGGTACTAACACTCTGTCTAGTATGCACACTGACATTAC
>NW_026411447.1:0-255 GCF_001194135.2 Octopus bimaculoides | reverse complement strand
TGATGATGATAATGGCTTCAAATTTTTCCACATGGGCAGCAATTTTGGGTGAGGGGTGAGTTGATTACATGGACCCCAGTGTTCTTATTTTATTAACCCCGAAAGGATGAAAGGCAAAGTCGACCTTGGCAGAATTTGAACTCAGAACGCAGTGACAGACAAAATTCCGCTAAGCATTTTTCCCACTGTGCTAAAAATCTGCTAACTTGACACCTTTAGTAATAATAATAATAATAATAATAATAATAATAATAA
>NW_026411446.1:0-440 GCF_001194135.2 Octopus bimaculoides | reverse complement strand
TGTGTTTATGTGATGTTTGTGGTTTTGGGTAAATACAATTTATCTTCCGTGTCCGGTGTTGCTACTTCATTTGCTATAATGTTGTTTTTGATAATTTAATTTCTTGCTTTGACTAAAAAATAGTAATATATATATTAGAAAATCTATATGCATGCGTATGTGTGATTAGTTGTCAAAAATCTGAACCAGAAAAAAAACTCATACCTTGGCTAATGGAGTGTGTATATTACTGTTTATATACACTGCGTGTCAAATTATTACGCAGCTCAGTTTTTTAGAACCAACATAGTATTTGTTAATTCGAATCAGTAAAATAAATTTGATCTGCGCAGATGTAAACAAACGGAGGCCATTTTCGTGAAACAGCTACAAATTTACAGTCCAAAATTATTCTTATGGGTCGAAAACGTGATTTAACATCACAGAGCCTGGCAAAAAGG
>NW_026411445.1:0-234 GCF_001194135.2 Octopus bimaculoides | reverse complement strand
CTTTAGCATTTAGATTACCCTGTCAAATGTAATGCTTATTTATTCATATTGATTTGACTTAATCATGCATTATCTCATAGCTTTATGATTTCAATGATGTGATTGTTTCTTTTTAGAATGACATTGTAAGGTAGGTGTGAGAGGCCAGATACAATTGGTTTGAACATAAAACGGGTAGATTATATTGGTTTTGATATGTCCATTTTAAATGCTAAAGAGCTAACACAGTCTTTG
>NW_026411444.1:0-329 GCF_001194135.2 Octopus bimaculoides | reverse complement strand
TCTTATCCATCCAGCAGCCGTCGTGACAGGACGTCTTCCAGGCTCTGTCCCAACTCGACCCCGACATGTGGTCGAAGCTTTCTTTGGTATTCTAGCGGCATGCCTATTCACCCAGGAACTAAACGGCATGCCTATTCACCCAGGAACTAAACGGCTCTACACCAACCTAGAATAAACTATGTTCTGTTGTTACCGTTATAACTGGTGACCCCCGACGTGATAACGGAATTATCTCTCAAACAACTCGTAAAAAAAATGAAGAGACAATGGAAAAAAAACAAAAACACAAGAGACGAGGGAATGGAACAATCCAACCAACTGCAACAGTT
>NW_026411443.1:0-617 GCF_001194135.2 Octopus bimaculoides | reverse complement strand
ATATACATTAATAATGAGTATAAGATTTGTTCATCCACAAGATTTATTTTCTAGTTATAAACAGCATATTATAATGAAGATCAATGCAGCTCACAATAACTGTGAACCCCAAAGAATGAAGTACCGTATCTAAATATCAACTCTAGATAAATATCGTCGATCAGTCATTATAATATGCTGTATATAACTATAAAATAAATTAAAAGTACACGGAATTATCCATCGGAAGAATTCACAGAATGGCTAACAACTAAATGTAGACACAAATGAGAATACTGATCGGTGTCTTTAGCAATTAACTTGAACCTAACTGAAAGCTAGTACGGTGTCCGCCTGGATAATATATCTATCCAAACACACTTTGATATGAATATATAACTGTACATATATATATAATTAAGCTTTTATGCCGCTTTATTAATATCGAAGTAAGTGTGCATATATATTGTATGTTCTGCTGGATAATAGGTCATGTCCCTCTAGTTTTCCGCTTGTAGTGCCTCCACTCAAATTATAAATTGTAACTTAGCTCAACATGAGCACTTCGAGTATAGTCTGTCTACAAGTATTGTTAATTAATAACAATATCTATAAAATAATATAAGTTATATATATAT
>NW_026411442.1:0-460 GCF_001194135.2 Octopus bimaculoides | reverse complement strand
AATAAACATTTGGGTAACTTGCACAGCATCCAGTTTAAACTGTTTAAACTTCAAACAATTTATGTCTTCCGCTGGATAACTGCTTGGGTGAGTGACAATGTAGGGTTACGACACATCCACGCAGACATTCAATATTTCTCCATTTTCTCTATGATTTTGTTACGTGTCTGTGCAAATTTAGAAGCGTTACACTTACTTGAGGTTTACATGTAAACTTTTTTTTTCGTCGGATTGATTCTTATGGTTTGCGAAGTTGACACGATGGCGAGATCGTGATTTCAGTTCCTAGACCAGGTGGTGCGTTGTGTTCTTGAGCAAAATACTTCGACACCTGACGCGTGGTACACAGTGCACCTGTTCAGGCAACTCCCATTTGATGTAGGGAGTGAGGTAATGTTCAGCACAAACATTTGATCACTATAAACAAATCCTTTGTACAGGTCATTCAGTAAAAGCTGAA
>NW_026411441.1:0-242 GCF_001194135.2 Octopus bimaculoides | reverse complement strand
TATATATATATATATGTGTGTATTATATATAATACATATAATATATGTATATATTTGTATATATGTGTGGGTGTTTGTGCATATATATATATATAAACATATTTACATATTCAACATGATTATATATGAATTTATGATTACATAACAATTTAAGCATCGTAGTTCTCATCGCTCCCCTTTCGTCCTTTCTTTCTTTCTTTCTTTCAGTCCCTTCTCTCTCTCTCTCTCTCTCTCTCTCTCTC
>NW_026411440.1:1637-1843 GCF_001194135.2 Octopus bimaculoides | reverse complement strand
TGATGCCCAGATCTCTCACTGTTTGTTGTTCTGGGATTGCAGTACCTCCATGCCCTGTGTATGCCAATTGGGAGGTACTTGTGGTTTTGTAGCGCAGTACTTGAAATTTTTTTGCATTGAACTGCATATTATTTTGCTCTGCCCACTCATATATTGCATTTAGGTCATTCTGCAGGCTTACAATATCATCAGGATTCTTTATTGCC
>NW_026411440.1:0-737 GCF_001194135.2 Octopus bimaculoides | reverse complement strand
GTACTGAGCACTTCACTTATCCATGTGGGATCTGCAGTCAGTGAGCCATTAGTCAGGAATAGGGGTCCTATCTTATACTGTACCGTAGCAGTCTCTTTTGCAAATCTATAGAAAGCCTTGGGGTTTGTTTTTATGCATTATACTGCTCTCTTCTCCTTCTCTGCTCTCTCCTTTTCATGGGAGAGTTTAATTTTGTTTTCTATTTCTAACAGTGTTAATTTTAATTTAGCTCTTTTCCTATCCTCCAGTTCTCTATTTAACAGGTTTGAGACCTTTGTTCTGTGTCTCATAAGGATTTTCCTGTCTCTAGGAATTCTATTGGCATATTTGCTGGTCTTTCTATATGGCACGTATTTGGTGCAATTGATATTTACAGAGGTCAGCTAGCTAGCTAGATAGATAGATAGATAGAGAGAGAGAGAGAGAGAGAGAGAGAGAGAGAGAGACATAGAGGAATAGAGATAAATAGATAGATGCGTATATGAGTATATATACACAATTAAATACACACATTTTTATGTGTGTGCGTGTGGTGGTGTTGTGTGTGGATGTGTGGATGTGAGAAAGAGTGGAGTGTATATACACACAAGCACATACAGGCGTATATATCTTCATGTGCACATAAATGCACATATTGAATGCGTATCTGTGAGTGTGTTGCGTAATTACATGTACCTCGGTTTAATGCGTACTTGCCCCAGACACAACATATTATATATATCTATAACGCATGTACA
>NW_026411439.1:0-465 GCF_001194135.2 Octopus bimaculoides | reverse complement strand
ATCATCATCATCATCATCATCATCATCATCGTTATTCTTATTGTTATTCAAAAGCTGTTGCATTCTAATTTAATTAGCTGAGCTATTTATGCTGAAGATTGGTGACAACGAGTCTCCTTAAATCTGAAGAATCTTTCATAAGATTCTTCAAAATGAAGAATGCTCTTTACTGCGGAATGACAATACGTGCCTTCATTTCAATATCTTCCAGCCTCTCAGGGAGCAGTTTAAGAGCGCTTGTTGTTGTTACCGTTATCGTCAGCACCGTGGATTAGCAGAAACGTTAGGCCACCAAACAAAATGATTTCTGGCATTTGTTCCAACTCCTTACGTTCTGAGTTCAATTTCTGCTGAGGTCAGTTATGCCTTTCATGCTTCTAGGGTTTGATAAAATGAAGCACCAGTTAAGTACTGGTTATCATGATGGTGGTGGTGGCGGCGGTGGCGGTGGTGGTGATGGTGGTG
>NW_026411438.1:0-267 GCF_001194135.2 Octopus bimaculoides | reverse complement strand
GTGTTTCGTTAAGAAAATACTGGTGCCCCCGTTTTGAAATAGATCCCGTTGTTGTTGGTGGTGGTGGTCGTATTGTTATTGGTGGTTCTTGTGGTGGTGGTTGAGTCTGTGTGTATGTATGAGTGTGTCTATGTGTGTATATGTCTTTGTATATGTATATATTTGCATGTGTCTGTGTACGTGTGAGTATGTGTGTGTATGTATATGCACGTGTGTGTATGTTTGTATTTGCGTGTATGTGTGTATGTGTGTATATGTGTGTGTGTG
>NW_026411437.1:0-952 GCF_001194135.2 Octopus bimaculoides | reverse complement strand
CTAAGCATTTCGCCCGGCGTGCTAACGTTTCTGCCAGTTCGCCGCCTAAAGTGTGTTTGTGGTGTGGTTTAGGGTGGTGTTTGTGGGTAGCAGTGGTAGTATGTGTTATGGGTCCTTTCATGAAGGGGTTTTTTGATTTGAGGTTTGATATGAATTGTGTTTCATAGTTGTGGAAGAATTTTTTTGTTGTTTTCCCAGTGTTTAAGGGAAGTTAGTTCTTCCTTTTCACATTCATCTTTCCACAGCTTAATAACATGTTCGAGGGATTGCTCGTTGGAGTGTGTGGTAAGTTCTAAGAGCATCTCATCATCTGTTTTTGTGTATTTTTGTTCGTGATTTTGTGCTCTGAGTTTTAAAAGTTCCACTTCAGTTTTCATCTTTTCTGATGCCAGTTTTTCTCTTATGGAGCGTTGTTCTTCTGGTTCATCTGTGATGTGTTTAATTTGGAATTTACGCGGTAGTATGATGGGAGAAGAGTTTAACCATTTGTCATAAATTTCAGCTTTGTTGTGGTTTTTAAGCATGTTCCAGAAAAGGAGTTTTCTGTTGTGAAGTTTCTTGGTCCAGGTAGTGTTGATCTGGTTTTTAGTGTTGTGCTGGAGTTAAAGTGTGTTCATTCTGTGAGTTGGATGATGTATGAGGTTCCTTCCATGATGAGTTGGTAAGTAAAGTTTTTAGTGTAGTGTTAATTTCATTTAGGCTTTCATTAACTTTATCCGAAAGATGTTGATGAGGGTTGTTTTCTGGGATATCTTGGGTTCATCGATTTTGTTGGAAAGTGTGAGTAAGTGTGTGTTAAGTGTTCTGGGTTCTTTTAGGATGGTGTCATTGGTGACTTTCTCTGAAAGATTGGGGTTATTTTTAGGTGAACATTCTGTTGACAAAGAGTCCAGAACTCCAACTAGATAGTATAAAATCCACAGAATTGTCTTCCCTTACACACACTTCCTGT
>NW_026411436.1:0-293 GCF_001194135.2 Octopus bimaculoides | reverse complement strand
GGGTGTGACATCTTCTCGGATGTACATTGCAACTCCCCCATGACTTCTACTGCTCCTGTCTGTTCGGAGCACGGCATACTCTGGTATGTTTATCTCTGCATCTGCTATATTAGGTGTTAGATGCATTTCAGTAAGCACCATGCATATTGCTTGATTGCATGTAACTAGGTCTTTCAAGTATAGAAACTTGTCTTTGCCGCCTGTTCGTAATAGCCCCGGATATTCAGTAGGAATATGGGTGTGATATATTTATATATATATATATATATATATATTTATTTATATATATATAT
>NW_026411435.1:37244-40999 GCF_001194135.2 Octopus bimaculoides | reverse complement strand
AAGGCTTTGGTCGGTCCGAGGCTATAGTAGAAGACACTTGCCCAAGGTGTTCATAAAATTTAAATTAGGAGTGTCTTAAACCGTTAGCTTCACAATTCAACAGCGTAACTGAAATTTAGCCCACGTAACAGGAAATGAGAGGGATAATGTGAAACAGAGAAACTGTGGGTGATAGAGATAATCTGACATTAGTTTCGAATTCTGTATGCAAAAACGTATAAGATACAAGTATTCTTATCTTTGGGACAAATTCTTTGGTTGACCAGTGCTATTCTTATCGTAGCTTACAAATCCAAGCTTGAAAACGTTGCTCAACTTTGGAGTTTTGGAGACGGACACCCCCTTCACACACACACACACACACACATGAATGCGTAAATGTAAATATAAACTTATATATGAATACATACATCCACATGCACTGATATATTAATGATGTGTACAAATACATGACAGGTGTACATAATACTGAAGTACGCATAAAGTAAACACATGCAGACAAATATATTAAATATAACAAATAAAAAAAAAATAATACCACACAATCAATGAAGAGACAAAAGAAATAGTAAGATTATACATGTTGATTTTTATTAGGTATTTCTGTTTATTTAGAAACCTACAATGGACAGGTCAGACGCTAAACTTTAAATTTCACAGGGTATAATCTTAAAGTTGACACTGCTCCACTAAACGCAGAAAATTTCTGCCTGACTCATGGCTAAAAATATACAGTTTTTGCGATTTTTAAACCTCTGTAACTTTTTTCTCCAATTTTTTTTCCTCCACAACACCATACCTTCATAGCAATAAAAACTGGAAAACTATATGATTATACCCGATTTTCAGATTTTTACTGTTTAAAAAAAAAATGCATATTTTGAGAATGAAAAAAAAAAACTAGCTGCATCCGCTCATTTATGCATAATTGTATGTATGTGTACGAGTTTGCTTGTTCTAATTCTAATTTGTGCGTGTTTGTGTGTATGTTTGTGAGAGAGAGAGAGAGAGAGAGAGAATGTGTGTGTATGTGTATGGGATGTGTGAGTGTGTGTTTACTGCCTTTGTGAGATTGCCTCTGTGTATATATGTATGTGGATATACATGTTTCTTTGACTCTGTGTGTTTGTGCGTGTATGTATGCATGCAAATATACATGTCTGTATGTCTGTTGTATGGATTGACCAATCTGCAAATCCCCGTCGATCGATCAATTCCCTGGGCTTGTAGAGAAAGGACAGGAAGAGACTGGGAGAGAGACAGACACAGCGAAAGAGAAAGAGAGAGAGAGAGGGAGAGAAAGCCAGGCTGCTGGTGGAATTGGTTGGTCTTGTTTCTTTGGTCACTGTTGACAATTTGGTATGGCGGTCAGTGGCTGGTCATCGTCAGTCCAGTTTAGTCTGCTGTTTAGTTTTAGTTCTGCCTGCTTAGGTCAGGTGTTGGTGGTGGGTCAATACGGTCAATACGCTGTGGTGTGCTGGCGGAGGTGGGGGTGGTCATTGTCGTCGTCATCGTTCTGGTGTTTGTGGTGGTGGAATCGGTGGTGGTGGTGGTGGTCCTGGAATGGTGACGCCTACTTTGGTATTTACTGATACAGTTTGGAATGTGTGTGTACCCACGTTTCTGTGATATGTATGCATGCATGTGTGTGTGTTTTGTGTGTGTGAGTGGTTAGTTCCAAACCATTCATTCTTGAAGAGTTCTTAGTGATAAAGAATTTTTAGTGTTCCTACTCTGAAATTCTTTCTTAGTTTATGCTAAAGGTACTAAAATATTTTTAGTATCCGTTGGTTGTTGGTAACACTATTGATTGGTATTGGTATCTAGACTTTAGTATGGATCTGGTGTCGCTACGATGGTCAAACAGTAGTGTCCACTCATTGGTCAAACTGACCATTGCATGCCTCCGCTTTTGCCAATGTCCTTAGCACACGGCTTAGTACTTTTCGTGGGCGTGACATTCGCTTGAAAATACAAATAAAAAGAAGAAAGAAAACAAAGAAGACACATTGAACAGAACCTGTTTGTGTGTGAGCATACATATCTATATATGTATATATGTATGCATGTATGAATGTACGTACGTATGTATGTATGTATGTATGTATGTATGTATGCATGTGTGAGTGTGTATTATTTTTTTACTGGTTTCAGTCATTCGACTGTGGCCATACTGGAGCACCGCCTTTAGTCGAACGAATCGACCCCTAGCACTTATTCTTTGTAAGCCTAGTACTTATTATATCGGGTACTTTTGCAGAACTGCTAAGTTATGGGGAGGTAAACACACCAACATCGGTGTGTTTACGTCCCCAGCGATGATGGTGGAAGGACAAACACAGACACACAATCTGACTGGACACTATTCAATTTTTTTTCTCCGTGTTTTTCTCCTTGTCTCCGTATTCTTTCTGTTGAAGAGCGTAGCTCGAAACGTCAAAGACTTTCCGTATTCCCGAGCGTCATACTAATACATCCTTTTGTTATTTACACCACCTGTCCTCGTCTGTTGTTGTTTTTTCGTATATTCTCCCATATATATATATATATATATATATATATATATATATATTGGATTCCTCTGTTTAGTGGGTTAATCCACTACTCAGGAAGAAACTATTCTAAGAGTGCGTCCTGCCTTATCTTTGAAACGCCTGGTTTTAGAATAGAGGCAGTTGATGAAGGATTAATTCCAAGTGGCTTGTTTGTTTTCCTATGTGTTCGTTCTGTTGTCTGTAAACAAAGTCCGTTTTGTTTTTATGCTCCCGTTCATTTGTTTAACGTCCTGTACCCGAATATACATCTATATATACATGCATATGCTTATATATCATTTGTTTTATTATATATATATATATATATATATATACGACGGAATTCTTTCAGTTTGCTTCTACCAAATCTACTAACAAGGCTCTGGTTGGCCCGAGGCTATAGTAGAAGACACTTACCCAAGTACTGAACCCGGAACCATGTAGATGGGAAGCAAGCTTCTTATCACACAGCCACGCCTGCCTCTGTATGTATGTGTGTATGCACGCATGTACGATATGTTGCTTGATGCATCTCCGTCACTCGATAACCAGGATTCAGTTGATTGACCTCAACCGAGTTATCTGCTCCTGGATTAACATCTTAGTGGCTGAATATTTCACAGGCATTTGTTCCGTTAACTTAGTTCTAAACCAGAACCAGAAGGACACAGAGAATGTGCCAAGGCCGTACATTTTCAATTGCGTGTACACTCCACCCGAATTCAGGAAGGGAGTGATTCTGATATTTAGTAATACAGTGATAACTACGGACACATTTCGCTGTTGTTGCAGTTCATCAGTGAAGCTGTGATTTACCATTTCTGCAGATCTTGGCTAACCACATAATATATATTTAAGAATATGCTTGAAGAATAGGTACAGAGTGACATTGTAAATTGAAAGACAGAAACGGAAATGACTGTTGAGAAAAAAATTACTTATGTTGCTTAAAAAGAAAAATGAATGCTTTCCACTTGGCTGAGTGGTAAGAAGCCAGCTTCCCAACCACAATGTTCCAGGTTCAGCCCCACTGCGTGGTACCTTGGATAAGTGACTTCTACAATAACTCCGAGCCAACCAAAGGCTTTTGAACGGTTTCAGTAAACGGAAACAGAAAAATGACCCTCATTCATTCATACATACATACATGTGTGTATATATATGTGTGTGTGTGTGTGTGTGTGTGTGTGTGTGTGTGTGTGTGTGTGTGTGTGTGTGTGT
>NW_026411435.1:33608-35564 GCF_001194135.2 Octopus bimaculoides | reverse complement strand
TAGCTTCGTACAAAAGCAGTATGAAGTGGATTGTATGGCGGCGTGACGTGACGTGACGTGGCGGTTATGCTATTCAACGATAAGTGATAGTGAGAGCTGCGGTGTGGTATATCCTGGTGGAGTGGTGGGGTGCACAGTGGTGGTGGTGGTGTATGGGGTGGGATGGGGGTTTACTTTGTGTGGAGTGATTGCTTAGGGTGTGTGGTTTTGTAAGAACAGGGGTTGTCTGGTGTGTGTATGCGTGCGTGTGTGTGCGTGTGTGTGCGTGCCTTTGTGTGTGTGTATGTGTGAGTGTGGTGTTGTATGTTGTGGTAGCGTGGTGTGGTTTGGTATGGAATATGTAGAACAATAAGAAGAACAATAATAATGATGATAATTTATGATGATGACGACGACGACGACAACGATGATGACGATGATGACGATGACGATGATGATGATGACGATGACGATGATGATGATGACGATGATGATGATGATGATGATGACGATGATGATGTCTTTCATTTGGCACAAGGGCATCAGATAAATTACAAGGACAGCAGTAGTTTACAAAGTTCGTTGTGTTACGGGGGGTGGGCAAGGAAGGCGGTTTTACACGAAAAAGGAAAGGGCAGAAAAGATGGAGGAGGGAAAGGCGACGGGAAATGCGATAAAAGTTATACATACTATGTATAATAATAATAACAATAATAATAATAATAATAATAATAATAATAATAATAATAATAATAATAG
The DNA here is from genome assembly GCF_001194135.2 of Octopus bimaculoides. Lineage (NCBI taxonomy): Eukaryota > Metazoa > Mollusca > Cephalopoda > Octopoda > Octopodidae > Octopus > Octopus bimaculoides. The sequence continues at coordinate 34,826 of NW_026411435.1, read as the reverse complement.
TATTATAATAATCCAGCTGGCTGGCTGGCCAGCTTGTTGGTTGGTTCGTCGGTTGGTATGGAGTACTTTTAGTTTTAGTATGGAATGGGTGTGTGATTTTATGAATGCATTTGGCGTAGTAGAATTTCCTGTCTTGGTGGTGGTTGATATGGTGCTGCTATTATTGGCCGTTAGTATTGGTATGGTGCCGTCTACTTTGGTATTTTACTGATACAGTTTGGAATGTGTGTGTGTTCTTAGTTCAGAATTGGTATCCATTCATTCTTGTAGCAGATGTTTCCTTAGTGATGAAGAACTTAGTGTTTCTACTATGAACTTCTTTCTTACTTTTCAGTAAAACTACTAAAAGACTTATTAGTATCCTTTGGTCATTGCTACAATTTTGGTAGTCAGTATTTTGGTTGGTATTCCGAATTGGTATTCATTCATCCATTCTTGTAGCAGAAGCGTCCTTAATGATGAAGCATTTTTAGTGTTACGACTCTGAAATTCTTTCTTAGTTTTCCGTAAAAGTAGTTGTTGGTACAATTTTGGTAGTCAGTATTGGTATCTAGGCTTTAGTACGGATCTGGTGTCGCTACGATGGTCAAACAGTAGTGTCCACTCATTGGTCAAACTGACCATTGCATGCCTCTGCTTTTGCCAATGTCCTTAGCATAGTTCTTAGTACTTTTCGTGGGCGTGACATTCGCTTGAAAATACAAATAAAAAGAAGAAAGAAAAGAAAGAGAAAAGAAACAATGTGGGAGGGTGGGTGGACGGATGGGTAGGTGTTCGCTGACTTGCTATAGTAGTAGTAGTAGTAGTAGTAGTAGTACAAGTTATCGTTATACAATACAAGTTTCTCAGTCACTATGTATTTACGCATGTGTGTATGTGTCTATGTGTATGCGCATGTATATATGTATGTGTGTATGTATAGCATCAGTAGTAGTAGTAGTAGTAGTAGTAGTAGTTGTTCCCATTGTAGTTGTTGCAGTTGCTGTTGTTGTGTAGTGGATGTTGCTCGAATGCGTGGGTGTATATATGTATATATATATGTTTGAGTAACGTGCAACGTGTGTGTGAGTGTATGCGTGTATGCGTGTATGCGTGTGTGTGTGTGTGTGTTTGTGTGTGTAAACAGGGGTAGGTGTTGGTACCGGAGAGGTGGAGGGGGGGAAATGGACTGTCCATTCTCCTTGTCAAAAGGGACTAAGCAATGCTGGTTGGTGTTTA
>NW_026411435.1:30747-32180 GCF_001194135.2 Octopus bimaculoides | reverse complement strand
AGTGGTAGTGATGGATTTTATTTGTTGCTGTTGGTTGTGGTAGTGGTGGTGATGATGATGATAATGATGATGGTGGTGGTGATGATGATGATGACGATGATGATGGTGGTGGTGGTGGTGGTAGTGGTGGTTATGGTAGGTGCGGTGCCACTGGTGCGGTGGTAACAGATGTATGCATCAAAGGCCGTGATACTAAATACATTGGTCATTTGTAGGTTTTAGTAGTTTATTGGTATGCTGTCTGTCCGTGTGTCTGTTTAGTAGAGCTGGTTGACTGGTTGGCTGGCTGGTTGGCCGGTTGGTTGGTTGGCTGACCGATTAGATGGATGGAGGGGAGATGAACCGTTGGACAAATGAATGAAGGACTTTTCTAATTAGTTTTGTTGGTCGGTGAGTTGTGTCCATTGACTGGTAGTTTGGCCTTAGTCGGTGAGACAATGGTCAAGGAGAAAGACAGAGAGAAATGTGAGAGGATGAGAAGAGGCGCGGAGACGAACAGGGATTAAGAGAGAGAGAGAGAGAGGGAGTGAGAGAGAGAGAGAGAGAGAGAGAGAGAGAGAGGAAAGTATTAGGAAGGAGAATTAAGAGTAATGATACTCTAATTAGCATGGACTCGTTAATTTGCCCGTCAATTACTACTACTACTACTAATGCTATTATTGCTGCTGCTGCCACCACCACCACTACTACTACTACTGCCACAACAATAACAACGACTAATAATAATAATAATAATAATAATGTACAATTCGCCTTTGGAAACATGGGTGTTTTGCTCAACATCCTTAAACAGCTCTTATTCAGGGACCTTTTAAGTGGGATGGGCTACTCGACCTGAAGATAATTCTAACCGGGCCCCACCTGCGAGGTCATGCACTGTTTATCTTCATATGAGATCACCATGTCGTGCACATATGGTTGTGATGCATGTGCCTGGTGTACCCTTATCAGACGGGTAGTCATGACGGGTATAATGGACTTCGGATATTTTACCCCAGTGTCACTTTGATGGCATGCACTGATCTCTCACTCAATAATAATAATAATAATAATAATAATAATAATAATGATATACATTGTTTTGTCTTGGTATAGAAGATGGGCTACAGCAAATATTCTGTTCAATACCACGGACTTGCTTGTCAATTGTTTGAACTTAGCCACTTGAGCTCAATGGCTGACGATATGTGCATCTCTGATCACGAGCAGAAGTAGTTTGGGAGCACAATAGTCATGTATTGAGAGGAATTCTTTGGGGTTTGGATAATTCACCTTTAGAAACATGGGTGTTTCGTTCAACATCTTTAAACAACCCTTATTTAGGGACCTTTTGAGCGAAATGTATTTATGTATGTATGTATGTATGTATGTATGTATGTATGTATGTATGTATGTGTATGCGTGTATGTATGTATGTGTGTATGTATGTATGT
>NW_026411435.1:29859-30737 GCF_001194135.2 Octopus bimaculoides | reverse complement strand
TATGTATGTGTATGCGTGTATGTATGTATGTGTGTATGTATGTATGTATGTATGTATGTATGTATGTATGTATATGTGCAGATTTGTACGTTTTGTCTTATGTAATGTATTCTCACGCATATGGTTGCATATCTAGACATGCTCATATATACTTAAATGCTAAACTTCTGGAAAGTTTTACAGATTTTTACAGTTCCAATGATGGATTGGATCTGTAGTCTTCGAATTAGCTTTCTCCTTTCTGAGAAGCCTAATTTCTCACGACTGGTATTTAGGCATGTATGTATGTATGTATGTATGTATGTATGTATGTATGTATGTATGTATGTATACATGTTCCCGTTCTCTTTTAATTTAGAGTACATTTTGACCTCCTACTTCCTAGCAAGGTTGTGAAGAAAAGCATCTTGTTTTGTTCATCATCCTGTAAACCTTAAAAAGGTCTTGTAGATTTTTATTGTCCCAGGTATCATGACCATTTGTAGCGGACGAATTAAGAATTTGCGTTCTCTTTCCAAAAACCCAACTCCAGCCATACTTTACTCCTGACGGGTTGGTATGCCGCTGCTACTAATATCCACTATTACAACGAATACTTCAGTTTCAACTACTACTACCATTACTACTACTACCACTACTACTACCACTACTATTATTACTACTTCTACTACTACTACTTCTACTACTACTACTGCTGCTACTACTACTACTGCTGCTGCTGCTATGCCTTAGTCATTTTCACTTCTGTCACCCAGCGTCCATCGTTATCTGCGAGTCAACACAAACACGGACATCGGTGTGAAATGGGACACTCCGGACAATTGCTGTCCAGTGCATCCGCCCTATCCCCTCGCGCTCTTTCTCATTTCATCACCACC
>NW_026411435.1:29057-29849 GCF_001194135.2 Octopus bimaculoides | reverse complement strand
TCATAATTCACCCCTTCCATACACATTATATTCGCGCGCGCACACACACACATATACGTACATAGTCACTATATCCATTTAACACACACACACACACACACAAAGCACACATTCTCATAAAACCCTTCCCCACGTACCCGACCCCACACAAACAGACAACTCTATCCAACACATACACACACACACGGCCATACATACACACATGCATTCGCATGCGCACATACATACATACACACATACGTACATAAACACATACATACATACAAAAATATGCACATATATATGCACAATACACACGCACATATACATATATACACACACATAGAAACATACATACAAAAATACACACACACACACACATATATATATATATATATATATATATATATATATATATACACATGCACATATATACGTACACATATACATACAAAGATACACACACACATGCACATGCATACAAATATGCATACACACACATACATACAGCTTCATGTGTCCACCCCACATCCACCTCTAATGCCACCCCCTCCATATATACACACACACACACCTCTACCCTTCCACATGCAGCCAAACTCTGCCCATACATACAAAGTCACGTCTACACACACGCGCACACATACACATGCACCCAGTTACATACACACACACACGCATACACACTCACACTCACACGCCCACCTCTACCCACGAGCATCTGTTAATTAGTCACTGATAGCAGACATATTAACTTTTCCACACTCCCTTCCCTTGCCCACCCACCACCCCTCAGCCCACCATTTGCCCCAC
>NW_026411435.1:27474-28134 GCF_001194135.2 Octopus bimaculoides | reverse complement strand
TAGCGGTTCGGCAAAAGGGAACAATAGAATAAGTACTAGGCATACAAACAATAAGTTCTGGGGTTGATTTGTTCGACTAAAATACTTTAAGGTGGTGCTCCAGCATGGCCACAGTCAGATGATTGAAATAAGTAAAAGAGTAAGTATATATATACGACGGGCTTCTTTCAGTTTCCTTCTACTAAATCCACTCACAAGGATTTGGTCGGGCCAAAGCTACAATAGTGGGAATGAACCCGAAATCATGTGGTTGGGAAGCAAGTTTCTTACCACACAGCCATGCCTGCTCCTATATATACACACTTGCATCAATAAAAAAAATGGTGTTGAAAGGATGCATTTAACAATATAGAAGCTGTTTTATAAAAAAAAAAATATACGGAATGGTCATATCTGGAATGGCTTTGATCAAGGATCTACTCATTCAAAGCTGCTCTGGCCTAAACCACTGCTATGTCCAAGACTATATTGGCTAACATAGTAATAGAAACACGATACCTGAACAGAAAAAATAAACGGGATTGTCATGGTTGGAATCCTGTTGATCGCAGATCAATTTAATCTGCATTGTTCTGTGTAGCAGTGGTGGTGGTGGTGGTGGTGGTGGTGGTAGTAGTAGTAGTAGTAGTAGTAGTAGTAGTAGTAGTAGTCGTTGTTGTT
>NW_026411435.1:18855-21526 GCF_001194135.2 Octopus bimaculoides | reverse complement strand
ATAAATAATGCGGGTTTTTTATATTTCTTTTACTTTTCAAAATTAAGATAAACAAAGTTCTTTTTTAATCCAAAATATACTCTCCTTCATTTTCTACAATGCTCTTCCATCTATCCCCAGATAGGCCCCTCTTCCAAAATTCACTTGTCCGGATAAAAAATTACTCCTCCTGTACTGTTCTGATCTCGTTTACAGAATTCATATTTATTCCGTCCAAATGATTTTGAATACTGCGAAATAAATGATAACCAGATGGAGCAATGTCCGGTGAATATGGTGGGTGGGGCATCGTTTCCCATTCAAACTGCTCCAGTCTTTCGAATGTTATCCTCGCTGTACGTAGCCGAACATTATCCTGATGGAAGAACACCTTTCGTCTTGAAACCAAAAATGGTCGTTTTTCTTCTTGCGCTGTCTTAAGCCGCTCAAACTGCTCGCGGTAGATCTTTATTATCGTTTGGTTTGAGTTTAAAAACTTCAAAGTGGACTAAACCTTTCATATCCCACCAAACAGATAACAACACCTTACGTGGGTGAAGATTTTCTTTCGCTACCCACTGTCTTCGGCGCTTCACATTTCTATAGAGAACACATTTTTCGTCACCAGTCACTATTCGGTCCAAAGGAGAACATACATTCACTGTCGGCACTCGATTAGACACGGAAAGTTTGTGCGGAACCCACTGACCCAATTTGCTGACTTACCACACAGTCACTCCTACGCCTAAATACCACAAAAAATAATTACTTTACACCAGTCGACGATGATAGAGTTCTGATATTACGGGCATTTAACTGCTATTGCTGGCAGGTTTAGCTACCACATACAGGCTTCCTCGTCGGCTTGTTGCTGTTGCTGTTGGTATTGGTGGTGATGGTGGTGGTGGTGGTGTTGCTAGTATAATACTTATTACTGTCGTTCTTGCTGTAGCTGTTGTTGTTGTCATTACAATTGTTGTTGTCATTACAATTGTTGTTGTCTTTGCAATTGTTGTTGTCTTTGCAATTGTTGTTGTCTTTGCAATTGTTGTTGTTGTTGTTGCCCTTTAATGCTGTTATTACAGCTGTTGCTGTTGTGATTGTCATTGCATTTATTTCTGTTGTTGATATTGTTGTTGTTTTTATTGTCGCTATTATTGTTATTGTTGCAGCCGTTGTAATTGCTATCGTTGTTGATGACGTTGAGGTCGTTGCCGCTGTTGTTGGCGTCGTTCTTGTTGTTATTGCCGCTGACACACGTTGTTGGTGTTGTTGTTGTTGTATAATAACAGATGGAGGGATCAGCAGGAGGGATATAGTTGAACAGGCGGGGAGGCACGGAGGGGAAGGAGGTGGAGGTCCGGTGTGGTTGCGTGGGGCTGGACGTGTGCTAGGGTAGGGAGAGAGAGAGAAGGGGTAGGTCCAGTGTGGGTTGAACGTGGGAGGGATTCGTGGAGTGGCGCAGAGTGATAGGAGCAGAAAGTGGGGTGGTGTGTTAGGTAGGGTGTAGGTGTGGTAACGAGCGGTGGGGAGGAGTAAGAGGGGAAGTAAGGTTATATGGTGACAGTTATGATGATGATGACTTAGTTGGTGATGGTTATGATATTGATGATTGTGATAATGATTAAGATGATGATTGTTATGATGGGGTCGATTATGGTGGTGATAGTTGTGATGATAATGATGACGATGATGATGACGATGATGATAATGAGGATGATGATGATGACAATGATGGTGATGATGACGATGATGATGATGACGATGATGGTGATGATGACGATGATGATAATGAGGATGATGATGATGATGACGATGATGATGATGATGATGATGATGATGATGACGATAATGAGGATGATGCTGATGATGATAATGAGGATGATGATGATGATGATGATAATGGTGATGATGATGATGATGACGATGATGATAATGAGGATGATGATGATGATGATGATAATGATGATGATGATGATGATGATAATGATGATGATGATGATGATGGTTATGATGGTGATGGTGATACTGATGGTGATAGCGATGGTAATAAGGGTTTATGATGGCAATGGCAGTGGTTGTCTTGTTAATGGAGGGGTTACCATGATCACGATGGTGATGATGATAGTCATGTTAATAATGGTGATGGTTAAGAAAGAGATGGAGGTGATGATGATGATGATGATGATGAAGATGACGACGGTACAGCTGATGGCAATCTCATCATATATCAGGTTACGTAACTCAATGTTTCCCTTCCTTTGTTAAAGATGGTAAGATATCATTTAATATAGATTTGGCCGCTATTTCCAGCTGGACAACCACCTGGATGTTGTAACTGTTTAGGTTTTATTGCTTCGTGTTGTTGTTGTTGTTGCTGTTGTTGTTGTTGTTGTAGAATCGGAACCCACGGTTATTATGACGCTGAAAGTGAATGTCTGCATCAATTAAATGATGATGATGATGGTGGTGGTGGTGGTGGTAATGATGACATTATCTCTTAGAACGAGATGTGTGTGTGTGTACATACATACATACATTCATACATACAAACATACATACATACATACATAGAGATATATATACTATGTATATGCATATGCAAAATATATATATATATATATGTGTGTATATATATATGTATATGCATATGCATATATATATTACGCGTATATATATATATATATATATA
>NW_026411435.1:15650-17905 GCF_001194135.2 Octopus bimaculoides | reverse complement strand
AGTTTAGTGGGGTCGGGACAGGCTCCCTTCTCCTTCCGTCCCTCTTTGTTATATAGGTCTGTATGTGTATGCGTGCACATGGGTGTGTGTATATATACATACATACATATGCATATTCATATATATATACATATATACATACATATGCATATATATATATATATATATATATATATATATATATATACACACATATATGCATATGTATATATAACACACACACACACACATATATACACATACATACATATATTCTGATATATCGAGTGTGTATGCATAGTGTGTATGCGTATGTGTGCGTGTGCGTGTGCGTGTGTGTGTGTGTGTGTGTGTGTGGCATATGTACTGATTCGGTAGGTTAGCGACAACAGCTAAGAGGCATGAACTAGTGACCACCACACACCAAACATTGCCTACCTTTTTACTGATCGATCTGTTTGATGTTATCGATTTCAGCTCCAAGTCGACCTTGATCGAACCAATCAATGTCCAGAAAGTGAGAGGTTCTAGCCGTGACCATCTCCCCTACTTATACAACAGAGACTATATTACTTATTCATTGCACTCATTTTTATTTAAAACGGGGAAGTAGGGTTCGAAGGAGATTTGGGTTGCTATTTCCAGCAGCTTCAGTGACCACATAGGGACTTTCAACAGTGTTAGCTGGCGAGCAGCACACCCACACGCCTCCTTCCACACACACGTGAGTGGCCTCCCGTATGTCCTCATCTCAAGACAGACATACTCTGAGATGGATATACGCTGTACATGTGACATATGCGTGCATGTACACACATATATACACAATCGTTTTGTAGACATATATGGATGTATAAAGGAGCCAAGGTTTGTCTGTCTGTCTTCTCTCCCTCTCTCTTTCTCTATCTATCTATTTACCTCTCTGTTTATCTGTCTTTCGGTCTCATATTGTATGTGTGTGTGTATTATGTAATTGTTGATAGATCCATCCATCCATCCATACATACATAAATACATAATACATCTGTTGTTATGTCCAGTTATTATTTTTATTATATTTGTGTAACATTGTTCGTTTTTTTCCGTCCTTGTTTTCGTATACATTCGCTGCTTTCTTCCAAGGAATCTAATGCTCTTAGCTTAGTTTTTCCTTGGGGCTGGCCAGATTGGAGCAATATGAAGTATAACCAGCCGAATTGCAAAGATAATCTGGATCTCGACTGATGAAAGAAAACTCCGAATGACCTGTCCTTGTTTTCTCAATATCATCTATCTGGATGTTTTGTCCCGTTCTTGTATCACCTAACTGTCTGAATGTTTTGTGTTCTTGTCCCATTCTGTATTATATATACAATATACAATATTATACACACACATACAATATGAGACCGAAAGACAGATAAACAGAGAGGTAAATAGATAGATAGAGAAAGAGAGAGAGAGAAGACAGACAGACAAATTCTCTTATACACCAGATGTGCCATCAAAACTCTTGATTGGACCATGTCAGGTGGGGGAGAAGAGCCATGCAAGGAACGTGAAAATCACGGTGGTGCACCAGCATGACCGCAGCCACTTGGCTGAAACACATAAATAAATAAATAAATAAATATATATATATACATATATAGCGGCGTACGTACACCTTGTCTCTTATATGTAAGTATACATACATACACACATACGTACATACCTGCATACGCACATACAGTTTCCCGCTTACACGGCGTATATATTCCCCGCCTGGACGGGATGCGGGTCCATCGCAGTGTTACTCATTTTTGCCAGCTGAGTGGACTGGAGCAACGTGAAATGAAGTGTTTTGCTCAAGAACACAACGCGTCGCCGGTCCAGGAATTGAAACCACAATCTTGTAATCATGAAGCTGACACCCTAACCACTAAGCCACGCGCCTCCACAAAGTACCTGTATCAATATAAAATTTGGCAGAATCGTTAGCACGCCGGGCGAAATGCTTAGCGGTATTTCGTCTGCCGCTACGTTCTGAGTTCAAATTCCGCCGAGGTCGGCTTTGCCTTTCATCTTTTTGGGGTCGATAAACTAAGTACCAGTTACGCACTGGGGTCGATGTAATCGACTATTGCCCACCCCCTCAAATTTCAGGCTTTGTGCCTATTGTAGAAAAGAATATGAAATTTTCCATTGCCTGGTTAGTGAAGTCCTAGTTTAACGAACAGCTTCAGTTCAATGACTAAAACACATGAAGGATAATATATAAAAACTAATAATGTAGGCGCAGGAGTGGCTGTGTGGTA
>NW_026411435.1:12264-14867 GCF_001194135.2 Octopus bimaculoides | reverse complement strand
AAGACAAGAAAACAAACGGAAAAGGCTGTACGGCCAGACGTATATATATATATATATATATATATATATGTATATGTGTGTGTGTGTTTGTGTGTCTGTGTTTGTCCCCCAAACTTCGCTTGACAGTCGATGGTGGTGTGTTTACGTCCCCGTAACTTAGCAGTTCGGCAAAAAGGAACCGATAGAATAAGTACTAGGCTTATAAAGAATAAGTCCTGGGGTCGATTTGCTCGACTAAATGCGGTGCTCCAGCATGGCCGCAGTCAAATGACTGAAATAAGTAAAAGAGTAAAAGAGTAAAGAGTAATGTAGTTCTAGATACACCACGGTCAGAGCTGGGATATCTTTGATCATATCGGACACTGTGGACTGTGTCCTTGTGTGTCAGGACAGTTCAAGGACTAAACAATTATTATCAATAACTTGACCGTCCTAAAAAAACGTGGCGTTTCTATGACAACTGTGATTCTGTGATCCATTTAAACGTTTAGTTAGAATTCGCCAGTTGGCTTTTCTCAGTGGTCGACCGTCAACTTGTCTTTGCCGGACAGTTTGGCGGCTGCCAACGAAGCCATTGAAAGCAAGGGTCAAACCAGCAGGCCAAGCGAAGCCAAGTAAATTCTTATAAGTAGGGGGTAGTGGTGTGCGCGCGCGCGTGGAAGGAGGGGTGGAATTATATATATATATATTAATACGGAAGAGGTCAATTATGAAAAGATGATGGTTCAAATTAAACATTGGTCATTAAAAAATAGAAATAATAAAATAATGAACACAAAAGGAAAAGAAAAAGAAAATGGGTCGCAGCAAGTCTGGTCGTCATTTTGCAAGGAATTGTTGACACAGAAGAAATTTAAGTGGTCGGTCACTCGCCGTTTCCGTAGAATCGCTGTTTTTGTGTAATTAGGATCACGTGTGAGGAATGTAAAAGAAGAAGAAGAAGAAGAAGAAGAAGAAGAAGACCCAGGAAGCTATTAAAGGAAAAAGTAAAAGGCTAAGAATAGAACGTCATTATTTCGCGCCATTGAGAAAGCGTTCTAAGTTGGTCATCCATGTCATACAATATAATATATTTTCTCTGAATTTCGGTATGGTTGCTATCGAGTTGCCAAGGAGAGTTTTATGTCTAAACCGGATCTAATTAACTATGATTACCACGATCATTAATATTATCGTTCATTACTGTTTATTACTATTGGTCTTTTATATGTTTATAGTTTATTGTTTGGGTGAGGGTGAGGGTGAGAGTGAAAGTGTGGGTTGGCTTTCCAACCGTCTCTGCCGTTACTCAATGTAAAGAGAGAGAGGGGGGAATCTTACTGTGTCGATGTGTAAGTCAGACTTTATAACATTGCCCCTCTAATTGCTGGTCACTTTACCACCACCACCACCACCACTACCATCCTACTACTAATTTTATTATTAATAACATAAAGTACCAGTCAAGAAATGGGGTCGACGCAATCGTCTGTTCCTTTGTGCCTATAGTAAAAAGGATTATTATACAGTGAACTGGCAGATACGTTAGCGCGCCGGGCGAAATGCTTACCAGCATTTCGTCTGCCGTTACGTTCTGAATTCAAATTCCGCCGGAGTCAACTTTGCCTTTCATCCTCTCGGGGTCGATAACTTCAGTACCAGTGAAATACTGGGTCGAGGTAATCGACTTAATCCGTTTGTCTGTTCTTGTTTGTCCCCTCTATGTTTAGCCCCTTGTGGGCAATAAAGAAATAAGAAAATAAAAAGCCAGAAGAAATACTGAAAAGCATTTTGTCCGGCACCCTAACGATTCCGTTCCTAATTTAGGCACGAGACCAGTAAATCGAAACCTAGCCAATACTTAATTGGCGCTTTGTTTATCCACCCTGGAGAGATGAAAGCGGGATGTGAACTCGGCACGTAAAGAACCAGGGGTAACTGCGAAAAGTATTGTGTCCGATGATGCTCTGACAACTCGGTAACCAATCCATCTCTCTCAAAGTTGCTATAGTAACAACAGAAATGAATAAATAACTTGGAAACAAAATGAAAGAATATTTTGCGTAAAGTGTTGTCACGAAAATGATATGAGTGGACATATATCATACATGTGACACACTCATTGACTAATCGTCGCCTTAGCCCAACATGGTCGCGTGCACTAACCTCATTCCCGTCACTCATAGCTGGATTCAACATGGTAAGATACTGGGGCGGTAGGAGGAAGAGGGAATGGGTTGAGCGACACAACGTGGTGCCGCGTGTGTCTCATTAAATGACAAACACACGGCCAGTTCTACTTGAAGATTTTACTGGATATTTCTGAACTGCATGACATCTTGGACTGGCTTGGCTTCGCTTGGCGTGGCTTTAACGAGAGTGCGTGTATACGCGGCAACCAGTGTATACGAGCATAAATTCAGGTGCGTATGTGTGTGTATGTGTGTGTGTGTGTGTGTGTGTGTGTGCGTGCGCGCGCGCGTGAGTGCGTGCGTGCGTGCCCGTGTATGTGTGTATATATCTATACGAGTGTGTATCTATTCGTGGTGTATCTATGTGTCTATGCATGTATACCTATATATGTATATAAGCATATCTCTCTCTCTCTCTCTCTCTCTCTCTCT
>NW_026411435.1:8069-8382 GCF_001194135.2 Octopus bimaculoides | reverse complement strand
AGAGAGAGAGAGAGAGAGAGAGGAGACAGAGAGAGAGAGAGGAAACAGAGAGAGAGAGGAAACAGAGAGAGAGAGAGGAAACAGAGAGAGAGGAAACAGAGAGAGAGAGAGGAAACAGAGAGAGAGGAAACAGAGAGAGAGGAAACACAGAGAGAGAGGAAACACAGAGAGAGAGAGAGGAAACAGAGAGAGAGAGGAAACAGAGAGAGAGGAAACACAGAGAGAGAGGAAACACAGAGAGAGAGAGGAAACAGAGAGAGAGGTGGGGGAGAAACAAATTTCAAAATGGCGACTTTCTTAGTAAACGTCATTA
>NW_026411435.1:2814-4251 GCF_001194135.2 Octopus bimaculoides | reverse complement strand
CAGATGTACTTGCTATGCAAGTACATCTCCGTTATGAAACGTGTACAAGAGAAAATATGAAGTACGAGTACATGGAATATGAACTATTTTTTTGAACAACGAAAGACACAAATGGAAAACAAGACAAACAACACAAAGAACGACCCTTCATCAGTTGTTGGCTGTTTTCCTAGTCTCGTATTTCGAGCATTTAACAAGATACGCTTTCGATAAAACAGTTGCTCCCGCAAAGCAAATTAAATAAAATTTTGGATTTTGCGGAGGGTCAAATGTGGTAACACAAACAGGACAATGAAAACAAACAGGAAGGGCTGCTAAGCCTAAAACAAGTAGTGGTGGCAACAGGGGGCAGAAAATTTTGTATACATAACACATGGAACTTCAGAAGGGTCTGCACATAACCATTTGTCATTTCTTCTGTTAACTTTTTGATCTTGGTGGAAGTCTTTTCTAATTTGAGAAAAACCAAATCAAATCTTCTTCTGCTGGATTTTTCAGTTTGTTTAAGAGCTTTTTAGATCTGATTTAGGGATTTTCTTTTGCTTTTTCTGACAAATTGATCTTTCCTCGTCATATAAGACTTATATCTGATGTCTTCGTGGACAACATTTCTCATTGTTCCTTCTGACACATGGAGATATTTTGCAACTGATCTCATGGACTTCCTAGGATCGTAATCGATGACCTGTTGAATTTGTTGGATAAATTCAGTTGTTCTGATGTTTTCAGAGCGTTTGGAATGCTTTTTATGCTTTGATACTGGTGATACGTTTCCATCTTCAGTCTCTAGCTCCTTACAAACTTTTAAAAATTGAAATATTTCTAAATCGCTATGCTCAGCCTTTATAACCACAATAACACAATGCCTCTTCATTTCTTGAGTAAGCTGAGAGTCTGCCATTATTATTTTCTGAAATAAAGATTATACAGAGTTAGCAAAAAATGCTGCAATGGCTCCAAAAAGGTATGTCCTCAAATACCTTACGCACCTTGTGTGTGTAGGGTGTTAGGCTAGATATAAGAGCTAAAATGTTGGTATTTCTAACACCCTAATCACATCTAGTGACAATTATAATTCTCCCTTTTGGTGAAACATTCCAAACTGTTGTTTATATCAATTTTATATATACACATTAGCGAATCGCTAGTTCATCCAATCAATTGGATGACGAAAAGATAAATACTAATAGCGAAGCGAGTCCGAAATGAGCCGAACAATCGAGCGGGCTTAACTGATGAGGCAACGGAAATAGCCAAAACTGACGTCAGTATTAAAAGTTCTCGATCAGCACTTTTCAGATGATCGTGGTCCCTGTTAGAGTATATTTTCATTAATGTGCGTTTATTATAGTATTAGAGCGGTTTAGCGCTTATTTCTATCAATATATATATATATATATATATATATATGAAGCGCTTCTTTCAGTTTCCGTCTAT
>NW_026411435.1:1630-2371 GCF_001194135.2 Octopus bimaculoides | reverse complement strand
GTATATATATGTATATATATATATATATATGTGTGTGTTTGTGTGTCTGTGTTTGTCCCCTCAACATCGCTTGACAACCGATGCTGGTGTGTTTATGTCCCCATATCTTAGCAGTTCGGCAAAAGAGAACGGATAGAATAAGTACTAGGCTTCCAAAGAATAACTCCTGGGGTCGATTTGCTCGACTAAAGGCGGTGCTCCAGCATGGCCACAGTCAAATGACTGAAACAAGTAAAAGAGTAAAAGAGTAAAGAGTATATATAGTAGCGACACACATCCGTGTATATGTATGTTTGTGTGTATGTGTGTGTGTGTATGTGTGTGCTGGTTTTCTCCATTACATGTAACTAATGTCTGTTTTTATCATCATCATCACCACTACCATCATTATCACCATCATTATTATCATCGTCATCATCATCATCATCATCATTATTATTATTGTTATTATTATCATTATTGTTGTTATAGTATCGTGTACACTACGAAGAACACATGTAGTTCATGTTGTAAAGTATTTTTTCAAAATCCGTTGATTTATTTTCGCATTTGCCAATATTTTGTAGGCACAGGTGATATGTGTGTGTGTATGTGTGTCTTTGTGTGGGTGTGTATATATCTGTGTGTGCGTGTGCATGTGTGAGGGTGTGTATGTAGATAGAGAGATTGATAGAGAGATAGATAGATGTACAAGTATATATATATATATATATATATATATATATATATATATATATATAT
>NW_026411435.1:0-523 GCF_001194135.2 Octopus bimaculoides | reverse complement strand
ATAAAGACAGGACACAAGGTGTGGGGGTTTACATATAATGAAATGACAAAAAAAAGGGGTGTGTCAGGATAAACGGTATACAATGAAAAGGAAGGGAAATATACATGGTATGCAAATTTTTTTTATAAGGTGGGGGTTATGGAAATGTAGCTCCTGTGATGCAGGATGATCTCTAGGGAGAATCGAGGAATCCCACTGTCCGAGATCTCCCTAAACACCAAGAGCAAGTGCCCTCTCCAATTCCTTCACTCCGACTCACGGTCTATACTTATAGAGGTACCATCCACTCTTGCCATTTTCACAACTTTCATCCACCTTTCATGAAACTCACTCAAGGACAGCACTTCACTCTCCACTCCCAATTTCCTTTTCAAGTGAAACTTGAAGAGGTCAATGAGGGCTCTATCGAAGAAGAAAGTATCTGTCCTCGTGCTTTTCAGCCTGGTCCACCACACAACCTCTTCTGTCACAACCACCAGGCAAAGGAAAACAGTCTTGCCTGCCCGATTAAAGGAGGACGGTT
>NW_026411434.1:0-298 GCF_001194135.2 Octopus bimaculoides | reverse complement strand
GGTTCCAAGACAATGGAGATGGATAGATAGAAATATAGGTTGGTAGATAGATAGATAGATAGATAGATAGTCAGACAGACAGACAGATGGGTAGAGCGAAAGAGAGAGAAAAGGTGTATCCACCTTCCTATTCACCAGTCATTCGTTTATTTAATTATCTTTTCCTTTACCATTGTATTGGAATGGGTTTAAAGATGGTGACCTCTTAAAAAAATGTTTTTAAATAGGTGTGGTTTGGTCATTACTGAAAGTCTTTTTGCTTTCTTTCTATCTCTCTTTTTTTCATTTTCTCTTTTTT
>NW_026411433.1:0-252 GCF_001194135.2 Octopus bimaculoides | reverse complement strand
GTACGAATAAGAATACAAGAGTTACGGAATAGAGTAGATAAGATCCGGACTGCATATGTGTCATAACAAGCGGAACCTCAGAAGTGGTAAATATCCAAGCGAGGTGTATACCACAGGCTGCTCTTCAGGCCAAGGATATCTATGATTAAATGAAAGTTTAGATTGTCGCAAGGAGGTACATGTTAATGCATGAATTGATTGAAGCTTCCATGCGTTAACATGTACCTCATTGCGACAATGTAAACTTTCATT
>NW_026411432.1:0-414 GCF_001194135.2 Octopus bimaculoides | reverse complement strand
GATCTTGGTCAGTTATTTGTCATGGAAACCAAGTAACCAGCTTATGAATTCTCAATACGAAAATCTTACATCACCCCAACTCCTATAAACCTACTTTTTTGTCTGTATCTAATGCAAGAAATTAATACTTTTCCCCACTGAACCTTCGGTTTGCAAGACATCAGTTACATAGGGCCATTGTGTGGACACTGATACATCTAAAGATGTTATATTAACATTTGAGAACTTTTGTTACGTTGTTTATTATCTTGTAGTCATTGTTAAAGTTTCATCATTCATGTGCAAATGTTAGCATTTGTTAAATAATCTCTCCATACGCTATTGTTGAAAATGAATGAAAGGTAGATTTTTACATGGCTGTGTGGTAAGAAGTTTGCTTCCCAACCCTATGGTTTCAGGTTCAGTCCCACTGTG
>NW_026411431.1:4803-5294 GCF_001194135.2 Octopus bimaculoides | reverse complement strand
TGTGTGTGTGTTTGTGTGTCTGTGTTTGTCCCCTTAGCATTGCTTGACAAACGATGCTGGTATGTTTATGTCCCCTTCACTTAGCGGTTCGGCCAAAGAGACCGATAGAATAAAAACTAGGCTTACAAAGAATAAGTCCCGGGGTCGATTTGCTCGCTTCTTCTCTCCAGGGAGTACAACTTCAACTTATTTTGCAATTACCTGGAAGAGTTAGTGTTGAAAAGACATGAATACTGAAACAGCACATACCCAAGTATAATATCAATATAGGTGATTCAAGATACATGAGTACAACATAATAGAAACACACTGCATCACACATCATCCTTAGATGTGTGTGTGTGTGTGTGTGTGTGTGTGTGTGTGTGTATTAATGTTTGTTTTCATGTTCAGTTACATTAAAAACAATTTTATATTAATCTATACGTTTGTAGAATACACGTTTATCATTCTTATACAAAAATGATGTTGACAGTGACTTCAATGTTTCG
>NW_026411430.1:0-207 GCF_001194135.2 Octopus bimaculoides | reverse complement strand
AGTGAATATTTTACGATCTCTCCAAATTCTTTTACATTATGTCTACACCAACATATATACATATATAATTCATATTTGTATATACATGTGTATACATACATACATACATACATACATACATATACACACACACATATATAGTCATACCACATACATGCATACATTTATGCGCACACTCTCACACACACACACATGTGTATACGCTTC
>NW_026411429.1:1519-2229 GCF_001194135.2 Octopus bimaculoides | reverse complement strand
CACTTTGCATTCTTGCTATCAGATCAGGGAATTTGATGTGTAAACCAGATAATATTTGGAAGAAATTTTAATTCTAATGCGAAAATTGCTTAGAGAAATTGCAAAGATATATGTATGAAATTGCGGCAAGTGGAGGAAGACATATCCTTTGAATGCAGATAAAAGAATGCAAACCTAAATAGTTCTACCCATAATTTAATAAGGAAATTCCAAAAATATTTCTATTCTGTTTGAATAAATACATGGTTACAATTACCTATATATGTGTGTGTGTGTATTTATATAAATATATACACACAAATATACATGCAAACCCACGTTTATATGTATGTATGTATATTTTAATTTTATATGACACACTTACATACGTGCATTCAATAGTGCTTGTTACCTACGCTTTCAGTATCATTTCTTGATTAAGCTGGGTAGTTCCGTTTCATGCATTTCGTATATACACATTAATCCGTCGTCATATCACGGTTCACCTATTGCGCTCTCAGTAGATCGTAGTTAAACTATCCCACACACAGTTCATCGCGGATTATTCTGGCTAATATATGTAAGTTTAAATCGCGGAAGCCTCAGTATATCCGAATTTCTGGGATGATAACTATTTATAAATTTTCAGATTTTAATCATTTGTGTGGACGGTTTTCGAACGTAATAAGAGTGATAGTGAATGGATTATAGTGTATATATATATATATATA
>NW_026411429.1:0-445 GCF_001194135.2 Octopus bimaculoides | reverse complement strand
ATATATATATATATATATATATACATGTATATATGTATGTATGTATATATATATAATAAAAATAGATATATACATATATATGTCCGCGTTCATCTACATGTGCTTTATAAAATATCATATCTGATTCCAACACTGGTTATGGTACTAGAATTGCACTTTCAACATTATATGTTCGCACTAAGTAAGAATTCCTTGTGTAAGGTAATCGAAGAGGTCTTATCTCTTTTCATTCCCCAGAGGAAGTTTAATCCATAATTGATTCTATCTATCTATCTATCTATCGATCTCCTTGCCTCTCTCTTTCTTCATCTCACCTTTTCCAATCTCTTTTCCTCTATCTCTTTTCCCCTCTCTCTCTTCCTCTCTCCCTATATATATACATATATACATATACATATCTATATAGCGACACATACATATAAATATATATACATATGCATACATA
>NW_026411428.1:0-420 GCF_001194135.2 Octopus bimaculoides | reverse complement strand
TAAATCTGACAAGGAACCACACCTCATCACCCAGCCTGAATTCAATGATCTAGTTCGTGATCTAACACTTACTGAGCAACAGAGTGAAGTCCTGGCTTCACGTCTACAACAATGGAACCTGTTGAATAAAGATGCTTGAATTACAGTATTTAGGAAGCGTCCTGCAGATCTACAGCAATTTTTCGCTATGGAAAACAACTTGACCTATTGTAATGATATCAGAGACCTATTCTATGCCCTTGAGTTGATCTATGAACCAAATGAATGGAGGTTATTCATAGATGAATCTCTTTACAGTATAAAAGTGGTTCTGTTGCACATTGGGAACACAATGCCTTCAGTTCTAATTACTCACTCAATCATTTTAAGAGAGATATACGAGAACCTCGCTTTTATTCTAGACCGCATAAGTTACAAGGA
>NW_026411427.1:11406-11961 GCF_001194135.2 Octopus bimaculoides | reverse complement strand
CAGTCTCATAATCAAACTAAACATGTCTAGGAATCTGAAGGTCGTGAGTTCGATCCTCACCTGGGGCACATAATTTATTTTGAATAACTTATGCCACAGAGAGTTTGTTTTATAAATAGAAGTTTTATAAATACTGGTGAGTAGCTAGCGCAGTACATCTCGTTTGAGTAATTACTACTTCCGAGGTTCTGCTAGCCAGGGAACACATATAGTGTGGATTTTATCCACACCATTTCCCAACTTTGGATTTTTATATTCGCATACACAGTAATCCTAGTTGCTAACCGTGAACTATAAAATAACTTTTTTTTCTTCAGCTTATCGAACGATATTGGAAAAATTTATGATGCAGGAGTGGCTGTGTGGTAAGTAGCTTGCTTACCAACCGCATGGTTCCGAGTTCATTCCCACTGCGTAGCACCTTGGGCAAGCGTCTTCTACTATAGCCTCGGGCCGACCAAAGCCTTGTGAGTGGATTTGGTAGACGGAAACTGAAAGAAGCCTGTCGTATATATGTGTGTGTGTGTATGTGTGTGTGTATATATATATATATAT
>NW_026411427.1:8619-10757 GCF_001194135.2 Octopus bimaculoides | reverse complement strand
CTCAGTTTCTGTCATGTAGCAACCGAGATTTAACTTATATAGTTAGAATATATTTATTTTTGTAATGCCTTGTGGTATTTAATTGCATTAAAGAGGTAAATATATAATTAATTAAACAACGAAATAAGAGACCATATAATCTTTTCTACTCTAGACGCAAGGCCCGAAATTTTTTTGTGGGGAGGAGGCCAGTCGATTAGATCAACCTCAGTACGCAACAATTGGTACTTAATTTATCGAACTCCGAAAGAATGAGAAGGCAAAGTCGACCTCGGCGGAATTTTAAATCAGAACGTAAAGACAGACGAAATACCGCTAAGCATTTCGCCCAGCATGCTAACTTTTCAGTCAGCTCACCGCCTTTAGTAACCATATAATAAAAGCATTATCGGGAATAAAAGCAAAATTATATATTTCATATGCTCACCCAGGAAGAAAATTTATCTCCCTTGCACTGTAATGACAAAGTAGGTATTGAACTAAAACTTATCGAGTTAATTACATAATTTTCTCACGTGTAATGTTTCATAGAAGAGAGGCAGACACGGAGAATTAGATGACAGTAAGATGAATTATACCAATAAAGTAGATGAGGAAATTAGTCAAAAAGTTATAGAGCTTATACAATGAAATTTAAGACAGGTCTAACGAATGACTGAGTAGCGCGTCAGCACATATTCAAAGCAGCGTATTTGAAGGTCGTAAGTTTGATACATGTGGGGCACAGTACTTTTAACGAAATAACTCTATTTTCTGATATCATTGAGTATCCATTTTATAATTGGTGGCATGGATATCTATGGTCAACTCTCAGAAGACTTTCCAAAAGTGAACAGTTACTAATCAAACGTTATTAGTAACATCTAAACGAAGAATACGATGAAAATTTCTATACACAGGAAAAATTGTAAACATTAATAGTAGATATGGAAGAACATAAACGCGAATTGTTTCACTTGTATATTTTAATATACCTAAGTTATACTTTGTCTTTCTATCTATCTATCTATCTATCTATCTATCTATCTATCTATCTATCTATCTATCTATCTATCTATCTATCTATCTCTTGCCTATTCTCTTGATGTAAAGAGTTATCATGTAAGAAGTACTATCATGTAATAGGTACCAACCAGCTTACTATAAAGAACGACGAAGTGCTTGTGAGGTTAATGAATGTTTCCTCAGTTTTTAGACTAATCCCCACTCTGGGTCAGTAGAATATATCAGGAATCTATTCCAATAATGTCATTATAGAAACATCTGTGAACGTTTCAGCGACAGAAGTTGTGGGCCTTGCTACGAACAATCGATGTACGTCTGTGTGACCCGCTTGATTTGCTAGAAATAGGAAACCATATCCCTCACGATTCACCTCCAACTGCCTTGGGAAGTAAGGGGTGCATTTGTTGTAGATACATACAGTTGGCTCAGAATGGCTGAATCGTTGAGAAGTTAGCTTGCAGCCACAAGGACCCGGCTTCGACTCCACAGTTGGCATGTGTGGTAAATATAATTTTGTATAGCCTTTGTTCGCCCTATATATATATTGGAAAAAAAAATTAAGTAGAAAGAAACTCCATAGCAATTCACTGAGTGGCTTGTACCAGTAATTTATTCGGTATAAACTTGTCACACACTGTCACAATGATACTGCCCGAGACTATACGTACTAGTGGATTACACGGCAACAGAATAATTCGAGAGCAGGTAATTCAGTTGTTCGAATAACTGAATCCTGATCGTCGAACGACGAGCATCCACCTCCACCCGATAACTACCAAATTACGAGAGGGCCACTGCTGGAATCGTTTACCGATTTTATTGTATATATATATTACAAACAAAATGCCATCAAATACTTAAATTTAGTTTGATTAAACGAAAGATGCGATGAAAACTTCAACACTGAGAAAACTGCAAACATAAATAGTAGATATGAAAATATAAACGTGAACTGTTTCCCATGTATATCTTTATGTGTCCACGTTATGCTTTGTCTATCTATCTATCCATCTATCTATCTATCTATCTATCTATCTATCTATCTATCTATCCATCTATCTATCTATCTATCTATCTATCTATCTATCTATCTATCCATCTATCTATCTATCTATCTATCTATCTATCTATGG
>NW_026411427.1:0-6469 GCF_001194135.2 Octopus bimaculoides | reverse complement strand
CATCCCCCCCCCAAAAGCTCTACTTTGTAATTTGTCCATTTTCTGTATTTAGCCCTGTGTGGCTATAATAAAAAGATATCTATCTATCTATCTATCTATCTATCTATCTATCTATCTATATGTTTCTCTCTCTCCCTCTGTCTCCCCCTCTCTCTCTCACACACCCTATATATGTATGTGTGTATACATGTGTGTGTGTATGCGCGTGCACCAGTGTGTATATATGTGTGCGTGTGTATATATGTGTGCGTGTGTGTATATATATATGTAGATATATATATGTATATATATATATATGTATATATATGTATATATATGTATATATGTATATATATATATATATATATATCCACAATAGCTTTTCGTTAGCTATAAGGAGATGAAATTAGTGGTGAAGAATATAAGATGATGGCTAATGAGCAATCAGAGACTGATATTAGAAGCGTTCACACATTCACCTAGGTGTTATGAGCTAGCACTGACAGAATCATGAAAGGCAAATTTTGAACACAATGCAAATTTCTGGGATACAGCAAAATAAGTAGAGGGAAGATTGAGATAGAAGTAGATGGACATCAAATTACTACAAGCTTCTTAACCTCCAGCTGTTGAAACTTTGGCATTCTTCTGGGTCAGTGGTTGAGAATGTGCATTTTGTTTTTGGAGTATTCATTAATATAGAAACTAAATAAGACAGAAAGACGGATTTAGGTTTGGAAAGTAAATTTTGTTTTCTAGACGTAGATATGACTGAAGTTATTAAGTTCGATTCCCAACTACCTGGATTCTAGTTCAGTTTCATTTTGCGACACCTTGGACAAGTGTCTTCTATGGCCTCGGGTCGACAAATGCCTTGTGAATGACGGTGAGAGGCTGAAATTATGTAAAAGCTCTCCTCTCCCCCTCTCTCTCTCTATACATGTATATGTGTATGCGTGTGTGTGTGTGTGTGTGTGTGTGTGTGTGTGTGTGTGTGTGTGTGTGTGTGTGTGTCTGTGTGTGTGTGTGCGTGCGTGCGTGCTTGTCCTTGTTCTGTCTCCTCCACCGCATGACAACCTGTGTAAAGTTGTTGATTTCTAGACTATGCTCAAGGTTATTGAGGAACGGTTATTTCCCTTGCATTATAATGACAGGAAAATCTTAGTAATTAATATAGAGGTAAGAATCAAATAGCTATAGAAATAGTTAATTAAAAGCAATTTAAAGATATACAAATGGGTTATTGGAATATATTGTGATAATTACTTAATCATTTTCTCATTGGTAATGCTATATATGGGAGAGGTAGATATTTTAAATTAACAGTAAAGTAAATTAAACCGATGAATTAGATAAGAAGTTAGTCGGAAAGTAAAAGTATTTATATAGTCAAGTTTAGAAGGACTTCACAGGCAGCGCAGTAGGTAGCTCCTCGAGGTCAAGCGACATATGATGAGTTATCTCAAGGTCATGATTTCGATACTCAGCTAAGGTACATTAGGAAGTAGGCCACAAATAAATAGATAGATAGCTAGATAGATAGATAGACAAAGTCCTCATTGCAGGTAAAGCAATTTCACATGTAATATCAACAAAATTTCTTGGCATTCATATTTATGAGTCCCTCAGTTTCAAATCACATATAAGCAGTTTATTAAAACAAAATTCCCGTACTCTTGGTATGTTACTCTCTCTCTCTTTTACTCTTTTGCTTGTTTCAGTCATTTGACTGCGGTCATATTCAGTCATATTCCTGCTCCTACATTGTTTGCTATGTGTTTTGAAATAGTCTTTCAAATAGCTTTTGAAGATTGCACTGAAGGGGGTCTATATAAAATATAAGACAACGGGAAAACTGTTCAATCTCAAAAGACTCTACGCCAAAACGAAAGTTCTGTCAACATTCTCATCTCATTGAGCTCCTGTATGCAGATGATTGTGACCTGTTGGCACATCCTCAGAAAGATGTGCAGCACATGCTGAATGCAATTTCTGCAGCATGTGCAACATTAGGTCTAACGATCAATCTGAAAAAAGAAACTATTATAATGTACTAGCCTGATCCCTCCCAGATATATGTGGAACCTTTTATGACTGTGAATGGTCAAAGGTTGGAGATTGTGTCTAGATTTATTTATTTAGGAAGTACCTTGAACACTGCTGGTCTTGGTGAAATTGCATTTAGAATCAGCAGAGCTAGTAGTGCTTTTGGTAGGCTTGATAGGCGTCTGTGGACACGACATAATATATCTTCACAAATTAAAGTTAGGATATATAACAAGTGCGTCGTGTCATCTTTGCTATATGCGAGTGAAGCATGGGTTATTTACCGTAGGCAACTGGAACCATCAATACTGTCTGAGAAAAATTTTGGGATAAACTAGCAAATGGCCATTAGTAACGAGGAGGTGCTTGAGAGGAGTGGCAGTAGAAGTATAGAGTCAATGATTCTGCAAAGACGTTTGAGGTTGTGGGGGACACCTGGTAAGGATGAGTGATGTGCGACTGCTCAAACAGCTATTGTATGGTAAGCTGGAAGACGGCAGGAGACCAGCACATAATCCTAAACTGAGGTTTACGGATTGCCTTAAAAATGATCCAATACAGGCAGAAATTGCAGTTGGTGATTGGGAGAGGGTGGCACAACACCAGGATGGATGGAGGAAGACAGTGCAAAGCGGTTGTTTGGAGTTTGAGAGGGAGAGAATGAAGTATGAGAGAATTAGGAGGGAGCTTAGAAAGAGGGAACCTGTGGAGATTGAGAGAGTATTGCTTTTTGTGTGTGTGGTTTGTGGGAGGAAGTGTTTGAGTCGTGCAGGCCTGGCCAGCCATAAAAAAAATCTCACAGTAATCGACCCATGATAAACAGTGGTGTGGCTATTTCAATTCACAACAGAACATGTGTTAAATAGGGAAGGGTGTGATGCTCAGTTGGAGGACTGAAAAGATATGTTAAGAAAGTGCATACGGTGGTGCCTGTTTCTCCTGCCAGCCAGCAAAGCTGTGCAGTATGTAACTCGCCTCTAACCTCACTTGCGCTTAACACCCAGTGGTTCTCGAATACAAAAGTGACTACCAATCACGGATCCAATTCGTTTTCAGTATTCCTGATAGTCAGCCTTGTACTAATCTGCTCCAGATACAGTGAAAGTGGTACAAATATAAAGGCTAAGATATGTCTGAGCATTTTAGCTTGTGTTTTAGCGGAGTCTTCATCCTGAAAGTACAGCAGACCAAAAAGAAGTACCTTACACTCTCTCTCAATCAAGAGAACATCTGGTATTTCCGGTAATGCGTCTTCTAATTGCTATTATCGATGACTGTTAGAAACCACGGCTAGCCTTCTTTAGGTTCGGAGAAGTTATTTTTCATTTTGGTCCCCTTGAAGTAGATCTTATGAACTAAGCCTCTGTCTAGTTTAACACAATTCCCCCAGTTAGTTCTTTTTTTCACTCTGGAAACTTTGTAAAGTATAATATCTGTCTCTGTGTGACGGCATAGGCGAAACTGAGTCTCTTAACACAACCTGAACAGACATTATCTAACGTATTGGTCTGCGCACGAGGGTTGTTGTTGTTGCTGTTGTTTGTACTATTTTTCAATATATTTGTTAAACTGTTCGGTAAAAGATACTCTTAGAATAAAAGACAGACTTAAAAGAAAATGAGTACTGGAGTCAATTTGTTCGAGTAGAACCCTTCCAGGCTGTGCTACAGCATGGCCGCAGTCCAAAATCTGGAATCAGTAAAAAAATAAAAGGACAAAAGAATAGTGCGCGGTAACTAAATATCGAATATCATTTTCCCTGTCATTTTGCTAATTCTTCCAAACACAGTATTTTGTTAATGATTTCTAGTTTAGACACAGCAGAAACACATTTTAGATCCACAGATTAGGGTCGATTATATCACTTTCAAGAACTCGACTGGTACTTATTTAGTCAACTTCCAAAAAAAAAAAAAAAAGAGAAGAAAAGAGAGTGAGATTTGAAGTGGTTAATATAAAGGAATGTATCGCGAAGAATTTGAATCAGCACTCTATCGCTTAATATTCCAAGAGGTTTAATTTATCCTGAACCAAAAGTAGAGCGCTTTATCCTACACATGTCCAACGACAGACTTTGACCGGTCCTACTGCTTTAGTTGCTGAGTTGCAAGTCCTAAACTTATTCTGGTTAATTCGTGCTGTTCATCGTAAAACGTGCAGAAACGACCTTTCGCATCACATTTTATTTTCTCTGTTGTCTGTTAAGAAATGAGAAAGACTCCATACGCCTGTTTAGAATCGGACACTACGCATACATCTTGTTTTTTTTTTCCTTTTAAAGAGCATATTGAAGCTTTCATCCATGTAGCATCTATGATACTCAAAATCCTTGAATAGATTTTATACTCCTATGTTTTAATACAAAAAGTATAGTCTTCAAGTTTAGCGTTGAAGTAAAGGTCACAGAACACCCCCATCACTCGTGGATGAAGTAATTTCCCTACGAGCATATTGTAGTCTTTACTCTAAGTGCCATTCTAATTTCCATTTTACCTCTCCACCCCCAAACACGTTTCTTCCCTTGAAAATTTCCTTTTCACAAGTTCAGTAATAATATCACAATAGGATTTCCTCATCGGAAATGATGATTTTTGCTTCCAGTTAATTAGTTTCTGTGAAGTCTTATTTAAGTTAATTATAGAGATTACATTCTTTAGAGCTCTGTTAGCAACCACTAGAAACTAGGGATACGTTACGTCAATGGTTTTCAACCAATTTTTATGTATGGATTCCTTCAACTACAATTTTATTCTAGTGGACCCCACAACCATTCAATGTTTAGAAACTAATTTTATAGATTCTTCTTACAAAATATCATAAATTGTTATTCACACATTTACTTGTATAGGTTGAAAAATGTAAAATGTTAGAGAAAGAAACCTAGCCGTTTCTTGCAAAACACATTCAATTCAAAACTTTCTATAGGCCCTTAAAATACTACCGTGGATCCCCGATTTACTATTTTGTTAGCATGGACCCCAAACATCTTCTATGGACCCTAGTTGAAAACCACTGCTCAACATCATCCCTATCCACAACGAATAAGAATATTTAAATACAAGCAAGACAATCTGGTGTATTCTCTAAGACAATGAAAACGTGAGAAAAATATAAAACTTCTACATTCTCTGCACATATCAATTTCTCACGTATGTGTATGTAAACTGCCAGCCGAGTTCCCTACCAACATTTATGAGTATCAACAGCCAGCTAGTTGTTTCTTACTCACGTCCAAGGCCGCACACCTGCTGTGTGGATTCAGAAACATCGTCCTTACGTTAAGGAATAAAGACTTTCTGAAACAAGAGTCACAACGAAAGGGATACACAAAGACTCATAAACCTCGTAGAATTAAAACAAATTCATGCATAATAGAAACCCTAGTATCACTGGTATACACATCACGTAACAGATTATTCAATGCTAACGATGAATACAAAGTCAAGCTATTACTGTACTGAATACCTTGGTGTATTAACTTTGTTTCGAAATATCTCGGAATGTTCCTCCCCTTTAAATAATCATACAACACAGTCATCAAGGCCATGTGTATCATACTTCTAAACTTCAGCAAACCCATGGTCGGTTTTAAAAGTTGGGTTACTTTCAGAGCATCACCAAACTGAGGAGTTTATTACCTGTCTCCGAAATATCTGCAAATTTTTCTGGAGTGTTGGAAATGCTTTAACTAACAACAAATCTTCGGGTATTTTTTTGATAGAAATCTTTTGATTCTTTCCTTTAAATATATGATGAGATCCTTTTTACTGTTCATTAGCTCTTCCACCTACCTCGTCTTTTTTTCTTTGTTATAACGGTAACAAGTACAGTAGATAGTCAAACTGGTTTGATTATATATATACATACACACACTCGTACGTGTGTGTGTGTAATTAAATAACCGACAGCAATTTGTCCGGTACAATTTGTCTTCAATGATAAAAATATTGATTTGTAACAGGAGAAAATCCCACAAATTTTGAGGGTCAAGGGAAGGTGTACTCGATTGTATCAACTCAAGTCCAGTACTTAACTGGTACTTTTTTTCATCGACCTGGAACGAATGAGAAGCAAAGCTGACCTCGGCGGAATTTGAATTCAAAATTTGAAGAGCCGGAATAACTATCATTTAGGATTTTGTCCGACGCACAAACGATTCAGCCTGCTCACAACTGTAATAATAATGATAACAACAACAGCAATAATAATGATTTTTCTACTGGAAGCATAAGGCCTCAAGTTTTAGGGAAGGGATTAAGTCGATTACATCGACCCTAGTGCATAACTGATACTTATTTAATCGACTCCGAAAGGATGAAAGGCAAAGTTGACCTCGGCAGAATTTGAACTCAGAACGCAGCGACAGACGAAATACCGCTAAGTATTTCGCTCGACGTGCTAACGATTCTGCCAGCAATAATAATAATAATAATAATAATAATAA
>NW_026411426.1:0-246 GCF_001194135.2 Octopus bimaculoides | reverse complement strand
ACATTAATAGATATGTGTGTGCGTGTGTGTGTGTTTGATTGTATCTTTATAATTATACCTAGATATATACACCTTCCCTCTGTCACACACACATACACACACAAACGATCCTAACCATGTATGTTTGTATGAATATGCGTGTATTGTTGATAGTAAAAGTGATGGGTTTTCTATTGAATAATAAGTGTGATACAGTCCATTAAAATCTTGGTTTGTTGGATGGCAGATGCAATTCATCTAACATGA
>NW_026411425.1:0-289 GCF_001194135.2 Octopus bimaculoides | reverse complement strand
TGTATGTATGTATGTATGTATATATGTATGTATAGATGGATAGATGGCTGGCTGACTGGCTGGCTGGCTGGATGCAACCACGTGGTTTCAGGTTCAGTCCCACTATACGGTACCTCGAGCGAATGTCTTCTACTATATCTCGGGCCGCTCAATACTTTGTGAGTGAACTTAGTGGGCGCAAACTGTTGGGACGCCTGTCGTATACATATGTACAGACATACACACATGCATATACACATGCATATACACATGCATACATCGACACACATACATACATACATACATACAT
>NW_026411424.1:0-307 GCF_001194135.2 Octopus bimaculoides | reverse complement strand
CAGAAAAGAAACACTTTCATCTCATCATAAGTATAGGTATTTCTTGACTTGTTATATTATTTGTATTATAGCTAGACCATTCATTTTCAGACTTTTTATCCTTCGTTTTCTTCTTCAATGGGTTATAATCTTCTTTCGTTTTTATTACCATATACAAACATTTGAACTCACCAAATATCAGTTCATTATTGCCAGAATATTCAACGATGAGATCATACGGCTCTGTCTCTCTCCTTCACTCTTTCACTCCTTCTCTCTCTGTCTCTCTCTTTTTCTCTCTCTCTCTCTCTGTATATATAAATATATA
>NW_026411423.1:0-396 GCF_001194135.2 Octopus bimaculoides | reverse complement strand
CCCTACAGTCAAACATCAAGCGCACGCACACACACACACATATAAATTCATTGAGGCTCTTAAACACACTCGTATATATCTATATATACCAATACATATATACATATATACACATGCGGAGAAGCATAGGCATTCAACTACAGTCGCAACATCACTCACACACATAGAAAACAGGGCGAACACATACACAAGATCTTTCAGTGTTATTTCTATGAAACGTTAATATTTCCTGTCATATATATTTAATCCCGCTCCACAACGTTCACAAACATTACACACTTATTCCAACGACACCGCACGTTTCACACATCCTAAGCAATACGCGCTCGGACACACGTATGCATAGAAACACACACTCACACACACACACATACACACACACACACACACACACAC
>NW_026411422.1:0-373 GCF_001194135.2 Octopus bimaculoides | reverse complement strand
GTTCTTGCGTCTTTTTCTTGTTTCACTCACTGGACTGTGGCCATGCTGGGGTACTGCTTTGAGAGATTTAGCCCATCGCATCAACCTTAGCATGTATTTCTTTTAAACTTGATACTTATTCTATTGGTCTCTTTATGCCAAACTGCTAAGTTACAGGAATGTAAACAAACCAGCACCAGCTGCCAAGAAGTGTAAGGAGACAGACACACACAGATACACATGTGTATGTGAGAGAGAGAGAGAGTTCTTTCAGTTTCCATCAACCAAATCCACTTACAAGGCTTTGCTTGGCCAGTGGATTTAGTAGAAGACACCTGCCCAAAGTGCCACACAGTGGATCTGAACTCAGAACCATGTGGTTGAAAAGCAAACT
>NW_026411421.1:0-276 GCF_001194135.2 Octopus bimaculoides | reverse complement strand
TTTTTTGCGTATTCGTAATCTCCAACTTCTAAAACGTAGGAGGCGAAATTTTTTTTTCAAAAAAAATGTATTTTTCAAGGAGAAGTGCGAAACTGCATTAGCCCCCAATATATATTGCTAGCGGAAGATCTACCTGGGGGTTAGTGACATGGAACAGCCACTTTGATGTAGCGATTGACTTTTCTTGTTAGTAGAGTTACTGCTCTGACCTCTTGAGATTTTACCACTAGATATTATTATTATTATTATTATTATTATTATTATTATTATTATTAT
>NW_026411420.1:0-609 GCF_001194135.2 Octopus bimaculoides | reverse complement strand
GGGTTCCTTCATTCTTTATGAATTGAATGATCAATTTCCTATGATTAGGGTGGGGTCTATGTAGGGATGACTGTTTTCTATATATTAGGAATAGCTCCAACCAACAACTACAGAGGATTAAGGGTAGATTGGCTAGAGTTTTTCGTAGAATGGGGATGAACATCATTTATGAAGACGATAATTTTCAAGATTGTTGCCTACAGAACTCGGGAGCACAAGTTTTTAATAATCATCCGCATACCATTGCACATTATTGGAGCATCTAAATTCCTTAGCAGCATGATTGGCGCGCCAACTTTCAGATGCAGTTCGTGAGCTGGTAGTTCTGCAGGTCCCCCCTTTTGTCAGATTTGTCATGGGCCAGCCGGTCTATCTCAGATACATGGGAAGCTGGATTAAATTTTTCATCAACACAGGGGAGCCGAAATAAATTTTTTCAATGTCCAAAGGAAGCCAAATTGCAAAAAAGGTTGAGAAATGCTGATCTATAACGATGATTTTTATTTAGGCACATCGTAAAAGTAATTATAATGCATTGCTTAATATAAAGAAAAGTATGTTTTTCAAGCAAATACAGTTTGAAAAAATATTTACCATTTCAAGTCATCA
>NW_026411419.1:0-412 GCF_001194135.2 Octopus bimaculoides | reverse complement strand
AGATAGATATATGCATACATGTATATATATGCATATATTTATATATATATATATGTATGTATGTGGTGCACACACACACACACACACACGCACATATAATCAAGACATCATAAAGAAGAATGGAGAATAATATATCTTCAAAATTTATTTATCAAAGTCTTACTCGCATATACATTTGTGTGTGTGTGTGTATACATACATACACACATACATACATACATATACATATACATATATATATATATAAAGGCATGAGATTGTAATGATTTTTGAATGATAAATGATGAGGAATAAAGCATGTCCATGTCCTGTGTGTAAATTTTCTGTTCGTTCCTTTATGTATATTTGAATGTGTTTGTGTATGTGCGTGTGTATATATATATATATATATAGAGAGAGAGAGAGAGAGAGA